>NW_028237755.1:0-227500 GCF_034619465.1 Leptosomus discolor
TGATTCTTTTTCTTTCTCCCCCTCTCCCAGCTCCCAGTCCCTCCCTTTTAATTCCTCCCTCTCTGTCCTGTTGCCTGTCAGGAGTCGTGTGTCCTGGAGTCCCCGGCCCACCCCACCCCCCCCAGCCCCTTCTCACTTTCGCACTTCCTGTCCGTGTTTTTTAATTCCTCCTCCTTTGCTGTGTAGCCTGTTGCTTTTTTCTTCTCTCCATCTCTGTGTCTCAGTGCCCCCATTTTTTAATTCTTACTCTCTGCCCTCTACCCTACCCCTATTTTCACCTTTCTCTGACCCTCTGTATCCAGCTCCCTGTCCCTATCGATTATTTTCTCCCTCTTACTCCTGCACCCGCTGCTATTCCCTGCTGTCGCCATCCCTCTCTGTTCAGCTCTCTGTCCCCAGATTTTAATTCCTTCTTCTGCCCCTCCGTAGCCTGTCTGGATTTTCCCCCTGCTCTCTGTCTGGCTCCCTCTCTCTGCCTTTTCATTCCACATTCTCTGTCCCATAGCCCCAAGCTATTTGTCTGTGTTTCTCAGTCTCTTCTGTCTGGCTCCCTGCTGCTGTTTTTTCTTTCCTCCTTATTTGTCTCATAGCCCATCACTGTTTCGTGGTTTTTTTTTTTTTTTTCTGTCTCTTTGTCCAGCTCCCAGTCCCTGCTCTTGAATTCCTCTTCCCTGTAGCCCGCTGCTGGTTTTTTCTGTTCTCGATCACGCTCTGTCTGGTCCCCTGTCCCTGTTGGTCAATTCTTCCTTCTCTGCCCTGCAGCCCCTGCAGTCTTGTACTTTTTTCCGTCTCTCTCTGGCCGGAGCTCTGTTGCTGCTCATGAGTTCCTCCCTCTCTGCCCTGTAGCCTGTTGCTTTTGTCCTTTCTCCGTCTCGCTTTCTCTGGCTCCCTGATGACGCTATTTTAATATTCCCTCCCTTTTTGTATGAATCGCTATACTTTTTGCTCTCCAGCTTTTTTTTTTTTTTTTCTGGCTCCCCGGCTCTATTTTTTAATTCTTCCACCTGTAGTGTGTAGCTCTGTGGTTTGTACCGTGTTGTTGTTCCCCCCACCCCCGCCCCTTCCCTCCATTGTTGGCTGTCTTGGCTCCCTGTCCCTGTTGTTTCATCCTCCCTCTCTGCCCTGTTCTTTGTTGTCTTTCTCCATGTGTCTCGGTCCAGCTTCCTGCCCCTGTTCTTCTTTCCTTCCTCTCTGTCGTGCTGCCTGTCCCAGTTTTGTCCTGCGTCTCCGTCCTCCTTTGTCGGTCTCTGCCCTGCTCCCTTCTCCCTCTATCTGCTGCCTCTCTTCTTCTCTCCCTGCTGCTTCTTTCTCCACCTGTCGGGCTCCCTGTCCCTGTCTTTCTCTCGCCATCCTGTTCCCTGCCTCAGGCGCTCTCGCTGCATCCGCTACCTGCGTGACTGAAGAAACGTTCGCAGTCTCCTTTGCCCTCCCAGCTGCGTTTGCAGTCCCTTCACAGCAGGCGAGGGGCTGTGAGGGAGCCCAGGGGAGGAGGTGCTGCGCTGCGGGGGTCGAGTGATGGCCCCCCGCTCCTGCGGCACGGCCCAGCCCTCGCCACAGCCGCCGCACGAGCTGTGGGCTCGTTGCCAGGGCCGCATGGCTGCCTGCGGGCGTCCGGCTCGGGCGCCATGCTCAGCGCTGCATCCGGCGAGCAGCAGGCTGTCCTGCCGGCGGGCGCCGCCGGTAACGGCCGCGCGATGCTGCAGGGCCTGTGGGATGGGGCCGCCGTGCCCGCTGCCACTTCCCCGTGAGGAAAGGCCGCTGCTGCCCCCTGGGCACAGGGCTGGTGGGCGTGCTCTTTTCCCTCGCCTGGCTCCCTGACCCCGTTTTCCTTCCACAGACCAGGACTCTGTGTCCTTTCTTTATCTGTGTCTCCCCCTCTCTGTTCTTTTCCCGGTACCTCTCTTTCTCTGCTCCTCAGTTCCTCTCCCTCACCTTATTTTTCTCTTTCTGTTCCTCTGCCCAGCTCCCCATGGCTGTGTTTTCGTTCTCCGTACCTGCTGCCCCAGCGTGGACTGCCGAGCGGTCCCAGGGAAGGGTGAGTGGACGGGCTCTGAGCCCCAGAGCAGGCGTGTTCCTCGCACTTAGATGGGTTTGCAAATAAACCCTCGCTCTGTCTCCTTTGTACTTGCTGAGCAGCGGTCAGAGAGTCCAGGGGAGCAGGTACACAGCGGGGGTAAGGGGCCATGGCTGCAGCTGCGGGCTGGTGCCGGAGGAGCCCCGGAGGGAGCCAGCGAGGCTGATGGCGATGGCCGCTCTGTGTCATGGGGCCGCAGCCCCAGGGGATGGTGCTGCTAGGGCACGCCTGCCCGAGAGTGCCGACAGACGTCGGGCCCCGTCAGGGCAGCTCCCAGGGGTTTTGTGAGCTGGTGGAGAGGAAGGAGGAAGAGGGGCAGATGGCTGCCTCCGGGCACCTGGAGGCCTTCCCACCCCCTGGAAAAGTGCTCCGGCCTGCGCGCCCCATGCAGCTGCCCACAGCTCCAGCACCTGTCCCGTAGCCCCTGACCACCCCAGACCCTGCCCTCGCAGCAGCAAGCTGACCCGCGAACGTGCTTTATTGCCCCATAAGCACGGGTGCCGTTGGCAATGGTCTGGGGCAGGAGGGGGCGTCTCCAGGAGCTCCTGCAGAAGGAGGGGTTCCTGCCTGGGGAAAGGGGTGGCCGTCGCTGTGGACAACAGTTGGCCGTTCTTTGTGTCTCCCAGGGGCAGCGCTGAGGACTTGGTTGCCGGTTCCTCCCCGGGGATGTTGCTGACTGCACCTGGCTCAGGTTTGTGTCCTTATTCTCCCAGTTAAAGCGGTTCCGTTAGTTTAATTCCCTGCCCGGTCACGTTGCTGGTGCCGCAGATACCTGCAGTAGAAGAGCAGGTATCGGCCTTTGCGGTACGGGTCGCTGTCTTTGCTCAGTGCTTTGTACCCCGTGACACGGAGGCAGGTGAGGAAACTCCCCGCTGCTCCTCCGGCCGCCCTTGTGTCTGCTGGGGGTCGCCCCAGCCCCTTTCCCAGGGGATTGCAGGAAGGGTGGTGAGCAGGGCCCCGGGTGTACGAGCCCTGGCCTCTGCACAGGGAGCCCGTTCTGCTCCGGGGCTGCTGCGGTGCGGGCGCTCCGCTGGTCTGGTCGCTGGCGGCAGCTCTTGGAGCCGGCTGGGCTGCGCGGGCGTCGGGGGTTTGCTCACGGCAAGAAGCGGAGGCGTCGGTGTGAGGGAAGAGTTTCGAGACCGGCCGAGGTTCGGCTGTAGGCATAGTAGGAAGTACCCTTTTATGCAGTTGTTTTTGTTGTTTCAGGCTGGCGGTTTTCCGCTGAGGGTTTGGGGGTGGCAAAATGGTTTAATAGCCTGCCATTTTTTTTTTTTAAATTTTAGATGCATTGCATTTTTCTGGAATTCCTGACTATGGGAGATGGAACCTTGTTTTTTTTCCCCACCGTTTTTACTGTGTGCTGTGTAAGTTGCTGATGTCTTGATCTATGCTCTTTTTTCTCTCTTAATAGGACTGATGGTGAAATTGTCCAGCGAGGGTTAGGGTGAGCATCTTGTACTCGCCTGTATACGGAGCTTGAGAGTTTCTCGAGAAGGCATCTTCCCCAGAACTTCTCAGAGAAGAGGGTCTGCGTTCTTTGCGCTGGTAACAGTCTCCAGCCAGGGTCTGTCTTCTGTCGTAGGCCCGGGCACGCGAGCCTTCCCATGACTCCGTTTCTGACTTTTTCATGACGCGCCTGATGAGACGTGTCGTAGTGCCGGTCACAGCAGTTATGTTTCCGTGTAGTTTTTCACCTGTTGTGTGTTTAGCACCGGTTTCTGTGGTTGTAAGGTGCCTGTGTTAGATCTTTCAGCCGCCATGGTTTTTCCGTCAGCTGACCGCCGCTGTGATTCCTTGAGGGGTTCAGTGGTAAGGAGGCGGTCGGTGGTGCTTGTTCCGTGTGCGCTATACTGCACATTAATGAGGTCTCAATGCTCCGGAGGTTTATTCTTTTGCGGTAGGCGGGCGCATCGGTAGCCGCACCGAGGGTCTCGTGCTCCTCGACTCACCGGGGTACCGCCGACCGAGCGCTCCCCGTCTCGCGCGAGAAGCTCCACACACAGATCTGTCCAGCATGTCTCGTGTCCGAGAAGGTGACGAGTGGTCCAGGATGCGCTGGGGTATCCGCTGTCGAGCGGTCTGTTCTCACGGAGCCCTCTTCTGGGACGACGACTTCTCCGCATCCTGTGGATGTTGGGTCTTGGGGCCCGGCTTCTCGCGCGTCCACCGTTGCGGTTGCGGCCGCGGCCGTATCTTTTCGTCAGGGGCCGTGGCATTTGACTTCCGGGGTGGAAGGTGCTAAGGGTCGTACGCGTAGGGCCAGGTGTTGCTTTGGCTTTGGTTTTCTGTGATGGCTGGCTGGCTGTTGTTGGAGTCTAGAGGGTATTCCTACGTGGAAAGGAGATCTCCGGAACCGTTAAGCTGTTGCTCCGCAGCCGGGTGACTCGTTCGATGCCGTTTTCAGATGCAGTGAGACGAGCCGTGCACCAAAGGGTTAGAGGAGGGGCGGGGGAGCGGCCATAAGAAGGTGGGTTGGCACGCAGTGTCAGCGGGCAGATGCGGCCGATGGCTGTGTGAGCAGCTGACAGGTCTTGGTAGGTTTGTTGTATTCCAAAGGCACGAAGTAGCGAGCGAAGCAGGGTATCGGCACTGCGGGTGGCTGGGGCGAGGTGAGCTGGGACTGGTGGGCTGCAGCAGAGAAGTTACTTTTCAGGCGTTGTGTCGTTTGTGAAGTTTATAAGCATCCCTTATGGGTTGTGTTTTACAGGTGGTACCGGAGCCTCAACGCGGCAGCTGGCAGAGGTAGGGTGGGTGGGCGGCCGAGGTAGAGGAGGAGGAGAGGGGAACGGGCACGGGCAGGCTGTGGTTTCGGGCGGTATCTCAGCACGTGCCTTTTGTTTTGGCTTTCGCAGGTCACGCACATAGCCTCGGAGGGGCGAAGCTGCGCGCCGACCAGCGGCCTGAGGAGGCGAGGCGGTTGTCAGCCGGGCCGGCGTCCAAGAGCGGAGCATCCTGCGGCAGCTCGGTCAAGCGTTTCTGTGCGTTTGTGCAGGTGTTACGCAGCTGCCTTTGGAGTTGGGTGAGCTTTTGAGGTGGTGAGCTAAGGAGCAGCAAGGAGGAGCGTGGGGCTGGTGATTTCTCCCAAGCGTGACGGTATTTCTCTGTCTGTTGCTACCTTAGGGGGGCCGCAAGCGATGACAGCTGCAGCGTCCAACACGGGAATCGGTGCGGAGCAGTTGAGCGGAAGACCACGTTCCTTTTGAGGAGGAGGGTGTTTCGAGGAGGTCTGTGGTGACCCGTGTGACAGCTACCACTGTCAGCGGTGTGTGTGGGTTTTTTTTTTTTTTTCTGTAGGCGATGAGGAGGAACGTGGCAACTGCAGGAGTAATCAGGTTAGTTGATGTGGTTTCTGCTGAGGATGGACGCGGATCCCCAGCCCTCTGGAAGCGAAGCTGAGGGACCAGGGACCGTTGTCCTGCAGTGCGTAACTTTGATTTCAGTTGGAAAAGGGATTTTCCTGGAATGGAAATCTTTCTCCTTCAAAGAAATTGCGTTGTACGAACTGCCTGTCGGACTCTGTGTGCTTGGCTGTAGAAGTCATGAGCAGTGAGACTTTTTGCCCTCTTTTGAAAAACAAAACAACAGCAAAGTCAATTTGTTTCCAAAGACTGAAGCACAGCAAGTGTTCCAAAAGTGGATGGCGTCGCTGGTCTTTACATTCTTGGTTGCAACGGTCGAGATACGATTAAAAAATGTTCCTCTGCGTGCTTTGGTACAGCCAGAAGCCTTAGTGCATCTGCCAGTCCTGTTCGGTGGCCTTACCTGTTGCAGCCCTGGGGATTTGAATTTCTTTTTTTTTTCTTTTTAATGAGTAAAACCATGTGGGGGATCTATTATTTCACTGATCTTTTCCTGTCATATATGAAACTCTAGAGAAAGTTAAAATTGTATAATTGGCAGAATGACTAACGCGGTTTAAACTCGCTGCCGAATCAGTACAGCATGTAATGTATGAGGTGTACTTAAGCGGTCAGGGGTTTCTCTAACTCTTTCCAAGCCAGAGGCAGCTGCATGTTACTGAGTTTCTTCCCTGTGTTTTGACAGAGCGCTCTGAAGTACTTGGTTTCTAATCATGTGACATGATAGAACAAGGTGGGGCAGGAGCAGAGTCAAATAACAACTGTGTATTTTGGAGACAGGTGTAAGCATAGATCTAGATGGGGGTGTACAGCCTTGTTCTGCAGCAGCGCTCTAAGGAAGGGCATCAAACATGAGCAAGAGCAGTTGCTTTTCTGCTAAGAAGGGGTTGGAAATCGTATCTGTTTGTCTTTCTATGGAGTGTTAAGTATTCAAATCACTCTGGTTTGTAGAGGATGTGTCTGTATTTCGGGCTGGTCTCCTTCAGTTCGACTGCTCTCCTGTCCCTCGTTCTATTGAATTCCTCTCCTTGCTTCTGTGTTGTTCTTCTAATGTGCTGAACTATGGCTGGGGCCTTTTGTTTCCCGATGTCTTGCTGTGAGTGTCCGGTGCTGCGCAGCAGCTCGCCCCCCCCCCCCCCCCCCCCCAGGTTTGCCTGCCGGTGGCTCAGCGCTCTCGCCCCGCGGGGCCAGCTCTGTCTCTGTCCAAGCTTTCTGCCACGGCTGTCCGGTGGGGAAAGGGGCAGTTGTTGCTCTGGGGAGCCCGTCCGGGCGTGGTCCGAGACGGGGAATGTGGCAGAGCCGAGTGCGAGCAAGAGCCATGGCACCGTCCTTTGGCGGACGCCCTGCCACCCCTCTGCTGTGCGGCAGCCGGCGTCGATGATCCGGCGGGGGGCAGGCATCGAGCATGGATTCTGTCTCGTGGGCTGTGGCAGGTGAGTGCTCGTCTGTGGGTTATGCCGGGGAGAGCCGTTGGTGTCGGTCATCCCCCACCCCTCTCCGGGTCCCCCTGTACCCCCAGTGTCAGAGAAAGACGCAGGTGCTGCTGCGCCGCTGTGACCGCACGGGGGTGCTGCGTGAAACGGCGCTTTGTGCTGCCTGCGCGTGGGGGGTGTGCGGTACTGCAGGCCGGGGTACGCGCATGCGCGCTGGCGGCCGCCTGCGGCGCGCTCTGCTACCACGATTTGACTAGGGTTGGGTACTGGGGCGTGGTACACGCGCGTGTGCGGTGACACCGATTTGTGGCGCTCTCTGCTGCCACCCTGTGACCGAAAAGCAGTACTGCAGTCCCGAAGGCGCTGCCGCGCTCCCTGCTGCCACCCTGTGACCGAAAAGCAGTACTGCAGTCCCGAAGGCGCTGCCGCGCTCCCTGCTGCCACCCTGTGACCGAAAGTCGGTACTGCAGGCCCAGCGGAGCTTTCCGCGCTCCCTGCTGCCACCCTGTGACCAAAAAGCGGTTATGCAGCCCCGGCGGCGCTGCCGCGCACCCTGCTGCCACCCTGTGACCAAAAGACGGTACTGCAGCTCCGGGTGCGCGCTGCCGCGCTCTCTCCTGCTACCGCCTACAGTGAGTGGGCTACGCACCGGACGCTCTCACCTTTGTGCCCCGCGGCGGCCCCTTCCCCGGGGGATGTTTGGAAAGGCAGTGGGCGGGGCCTGGGGTAGATGAGTCCCGGGCTCTGCCCAGGGAGCTCCTTCTGGGCGAGGTGAGAGCTGTGGGATTGGGCAAGCTCCAGCAGCACCCACAGTAGAGAGAGCCCTGGGATGCAGCTTGGGCTTTTTTTTTTTATTATTTGTCAGCAGTTTCATACGGAGTGTTAAGGGGTGATGAGAGGGTTCTAAAACACACAGCTTTTTTAACTGACAGTTTTGCTGTGGTTTTGTTCTAGGTTGTCCTGGGTTACAGTGCAAAATGTGCCAAAAGAAAAAAATATTCTATTACCATCTTCAGGAGCTGTTGAGACCAGGTGGGGCGGTGCTCTCTGCCTCCCCCCCCCGGACTATCTCCTGTTACTGGGCACAACAATGCCTTATCGCCTGACTCATCGATAACTCGCTCCTGGACTATCTCCTGTTAATGGCCCATCAAGGAACTGCCTCACGACTCCCCATCCCATTGTGAGATGCTCCGCCCGGGGGTGGGGGGGGCGGGGGGGAAGGAGCCAAGCAGTCCATGCCAAATAAAAACAGAGATTTTGAACACCCTAGCAGCCTTCTTCCAGTGGATTCCCAGAGGAGCTTTTCCCCCCACTGGAGTTCCAGAGGACAAGAGCTACCTACCTACCACTGGACCTTCGGAGGAAGACCAGACTCTTTTACCTGATTGCTGCTTCCACAGAACTACATCCATCGCTTCAGGAGGACTGCAGCCAGCATCTTATCGGACTGCTACTGCCACCCTAACAGGGTGTCAGGTTGTATTCCTGACTCTGTCAGTGTAAACCAGTGGGTTGTTTGTTTTTTCCCTGCCTTGTGTTTTATATATATATATATATATATATATATATATTAGTAAAGAACTGTTATTCCTATTCCCCGTATCTTTGCCTGAACGCCCGTTAATTTCAAAATTATAATAATTTGGAGGGAAGGGGGTTGCACTTTCCATTTCAAGGGAGGCTCCTGCCTTCCTCCACAGACACCTGTCTTTCAAACCAAGACATAGGTGCACTGGATTTTCCTGGAATTCTGAACTTCCTGCAGGATGGCAACTTGTTTTTTGTGACAAGGGTTTGTGATCCCATTTCCTTTCCTAGGACTGAAGGTGAGATTATCGAGTAGCATGAGGATGTGCACCACATCTGCACCTGTCTATGCCCCCCCATACCCCTGTCTCTGCCTTCAGGTGGGGTTTTTCCCATGCCACCCCGATCTTTGTGGCCTTGACTCCCGTGTGTGTGCCTGGCCCTACTTGTCATGTCCCTGCCTCCCATGGGCCTGCCTTGCCTGCTTTTTTTCATGGTAGGGATGGACAACGACAAGAGTATATGTAAGAAGGCAGTCTTTATTAAGTTGCAAAAACCAAGATGGCTGAGATGGTGCAGCAGAAAAAGCGTACCCTTTTATAACCTTTCTTATCTGTCCACCTGTTCATGCACTAAGGCTGCTAAAATGATTCGCTCAATAGCTTTGTCCATTCACCTCCATTCACATAATGATTGGCTGGAGCTCCTACTGTATTTCTCACTGTACCTACTGTTCTCTTGCCAAGTTTCTGCTCTGTGGTATTACTTGCTCAGTCTCTTCTTGCTCAATCTCTTATAACTTCCTCAAACTTGTTTACAACATTCTTCATCCACTTCTTCTGTCTTTTCAAGGGTATACTGGAATGCTGTCAAGGTCAACTTCATCTTCCTCAATCAGGTTATCCCTGACAGATTTTTGTACCCACTTTATGGGTGTGCATAGCTCACACCCTATCCTCCCCCTGTGCACCTGCCTTCCTCCCCCCCCCCGCCCCCCCACCATGGGTGTGCCTTGCACCTGCCTCCCATTACCATGTTTTGTGTCCCCCTCCCCTTGTCCCTGCTCCATGCACCTGCCTTGCCCCCACCACTACAAGAACTGCTGCTCCAGATGCAAACTGTTTTAAACAAACTGTTTGCATTCCAAACTTCGCTCTGGCACTTCCTTGGGCCCAAAATGCCATCACCAGTAGATATCAGGGGGAATGAGGGGCACCCAGCAGGGACACCCTGAAGTCTCATGGTTTCCATCAGGCTTTCCCAAGGGCAGGGGTGGGTGGGAGAGTGGAAAAGCAGTATTGCTTTTTACATTTTCTTCCTACATCTCCCTCTTCAGAGCTCCTTGTCCCTGGGTGCTTGTTCTTGCCTGTGGCCCCTGTTCCTGATGGGCTCCAGGTGTGGCCAGTGGGGCTAATAACAGGGCCGGCCCTCCTGTGGGCTATAAAGGGGCTGCCTGAGGGAGCTGATAAAGGGGAACTGGCTGAGGAGGTAGCTGGAGCTACCTCCAGAATGGAATGGCTGGTCCCTGTGGTAAGGAAGGATCCCCCTGAGCTGTCCATGATGGAGCAGACCACCAGCACACATTGCTGGCAGCTTGGTGCCTGCATCGGCTGTGTGTGTGAGCCGCTGGCCAGCCTGGCGGTGGAGGGGAGTTGAGAGAAAAGTGTTGGGGTGCTGAAGATCTGAGCTGGTGCCAGGAGCTGGGGTGAGTCACACGTTCTCCTGTGTGTGTCCCGGTCCACCTCTGCTGCCCTGCCTGCCGCTCCTTCTGCTGCCTGGGAAAGGGCTGCCCAGGGATGGGGAGGGCCAGCAATGGCTTTCTGTCCTGGCCCCTTTGCTGTGGGAGCCTGATGGACAGCCTAACACCTTCCTGATTGCACTGGGGCTTCCCCTCAAGCCAGGGGGAGAGGCAGGGCTGGAAGAAAGTGGAGGCTGAGATGGGGTGCGAAGTCAGGGAAAATGTGGAAGTCAAGACGGGGGTGGAAATGGTGTCACTTTTTACATTGTCTTTGTAAGGCTCCCTCTTTTTGTCTTCCTGACCCTATGTGTTAGTTCTTGCCTCTGTTTCTTTTCCCCTATTGCTTTACAATATTTCCCTGTCCCTTGTCTTGTCCCTGCCTTGTGGTCCTGCTGGTCCCTTTGGCCTCTCTCTCCTGCTCCTCCTCGCTCTTATGTATTCCTCCATCTCTCCCTGGGTTTTTTGCTCAGTGTCCCAGTACTCCTCTCTCTATGCTACTGTCCTGCTCCCTGTCCCTCTCCTGTTTGCAGCATCCCGTTTACTGGCTGCCTGTCCCCCACCTCTTCTCTACCTTCCTCCTGCTTTTTCCCTTCTCTCCTGCTGCGTTTGCTGTGTTTGCACACCGAGCCTTGTAGCCAGCTCAGTGCCAGGATTTGTTCTGGGCAGAGGTGAGTAAACTTTTCCTGCCTCCTCTGTGCCCCTGGATGGTATTCAAGCCCCTGGGTGCAGAGCTCGTGGCTGTGGGCAGGTGCCGGGGAGGGGGCCATGTGCTGTGGGGCTTTGCCCAGGCACCTGTTCCTGATGGGCTCCAGCTGGGGCAGGTGTGGCCACTGAGGCTAATGATGGGGCTGGCCCTACTTTGGGCTATGAAGGGGGCTGCCTGGGCATGCCTGCCTGCAGGAGCTGGCTGAGGAGTCAAACCAAGGGGCTTCCACAGGCAACTGTCTCCAGCTGGTCCCTGTGGCAAGGAAGGATCCCTCCCACCCATCCACAACAGAGAATGCCACCATAACACAGCACCAGGACCTTGGCGCCTCTGTTGGCTGCACACGTGTGAGCTGCTGCATGTCCAGGAAACCTCGTGAGAGAAGTGCATTGAGTCACCCACCGCCTGCTCCTAAGGTCAGGCAGCTGGCACTGTGGAGGAGGAAGGGGCAGAGACAGAAAGAAAAGCCTCGGGGCGGTGAAGGTCTGCCGTTGTCACCAGGAGCCACGTGTCCCCTCGTGTGTGTCCAGGGCCATCCCTGCCCCGGTTCTCTGGATCTCTGCCTGCCTCCTTGCCTGTCCCTGCCTCTGTCTGCCTTTCAGGCTGTCTAGTTCCCCAAAGCTTTTTGCTCTTTTGCTAGCATTGCCCTGTAAAGTGTCACCTTCTACCTTTCCTTTCTATGTCGTTTCCTTCCTGGCACCCCACGAGCTCTGTTCTCATTCTGCCCTATTGCTTGTGAAAAGGGCATTTCTAGGTCTCCCTCTCTCCCTGCCTCCATTTATCCAGGTCCCTGTTGATTGTGGGAAGTGTGGTGGGTTTCCACTAGCGCTTTTGTTGTATTTTCTTCCTCTGGTTGAGGAAAGGAAGTGATGGAGCACCTTGGTGGGCACTCAACAGCCAGCCAAGGTCAACCCATGGCAGTTTGCTTCTACTGGGCTCTCTGTTCCTGTTTTTTCCTCCTTGCATGTTTCTTGTACCCCATTGCTTTTGAAAGTTTCTACCTCTCCGTTCCTGTCTTTTAACTTCTCACTTAAGTCTCTTGAACCCAGTCGCTTTTTAAATTTTCTTGCAACCTCTCTCTTGCTCTCCCCCTCCCTGACCTAATTTTAATTTCCTGCCTGTTTCTCGTATCTTGTTGTTTTTCACATTTTTGCCTGCATCCCTTTACGCAGGTCCATATACCTATTCTTTTAATTCTTGTACCCTTTCACATTTAAAATATTCTTTCTGCTTTTCCCTCTGTCCATCTCCCTGACTCTAGTTCTTAATTCTTCCCTCTGTGTCCTCTACCCAACCACTTCTTCAGTTTTGCTTCTTCCATCTGTCACCCTGCCCCCATGTGTTATTTCTTGCCTGTGTTTCCCGTACTCCATCGCTTTTTGAAATATTTGTTCTACATGTGTTTCTATTTGGCTCCCTGTTTCTATTTTTAATTTCTTGCCTATGTTTCTTTTTCCCTGTTGCTTTAGAATTTGTCCCCGGCCCTTGTTTTGCCTCTGTCTCGTCAGTCCCTTCTGCCTCACTCCCCATCTCTCCGATTTGTCTCTCGGTCCCTATTTTCTGGTGCAATCTCTCAGCTCTCCTCTCTACACCCTTGTCCCCCTCTCCAGCCCTCTCTTGTTCATGGTGTCCCATTTTCTGGCTCCCTCTCCCAATTTCTTAATGCTTTCCCGTGTTTCTTGTGCCTCACTGCATTGCAATTTCTCTTTCTCATTTTCCCTCCCTCTGGCACCCTGTCCCTCCTTTTTAATTCCTCTCTCTGTCCTGTATGCTCTCACTTAAAAAAAAAAAAAAAATTCTTCCTCAATTTTCTTCTATCCACCTCCCCGACCCTATTTTTAAATTATTTCTGTTTCTTGTACCCTGTTGCTCTTAAAGATTTCTATCTACTTTTATCCCACATCCTGTCTTTATTTTTTAATTATGCCTTATCTTTCCTCACCACCATCCTTTTAAATTTTTCTTTCTCTGTCTCCATTTTTGTTGGCTGTCACTTTCTGTATTTTTATATCTTTCCCCTTTATTTCCCTAATCCCTATTGCTTACACTGTATTTTCTACATCTACTCTTTGCTTTTTGATATCTTAAGTTTTAACTTTTTCTTTTTCTTCAGTGCCTTTGCTTTACAGATTTTTCTTTCTACTTCTCCATTACTATTTTTATTTTTTTCCCTTATTTCCTTAATCCCCATCGCTTTTAAAAGTTTCTGTCTACAGCCTTGCCTGTCTGTGTTTCACTGTCATGGTTTGGCTGGTCCAGAATCACAGCCCAGCAATGCTCAGCAGGCTGTTAGCAGTTTGAGTCAGCTACAGGTGTAGCCCAGACCACTGTGTCATGCTCAGTATAAAGGGGGAAGGTTTGCTGAGGAAGGGGATCTCCCGCGGGGCTCCTGCAGGGCTCTCTCCTTTCCCTGCTTCTCCTTGCTCCCGAGGACCCCTCTCCTGTCGATCGTGGCTGCTGCACGTTCATTTGGCCCAGTGTAACTTTGCATGCCTCTGTTGGTAGTGGTGCTGTCTCGTTAAACCCGATTTCACTTCGACCCGCAGGTCTCCTCCCCTTTTCTCGACGCCCCTCCCTGGCTAGTGAGGGGTCATCGGGGGACAGGGCAGCTGTTGCAGTGTAGCCCCGGATACGGGCTGGAGGGGCACGTTCGCTGCCTTTTCTGTCCATCGCCCCCGGATTTCCTCAGAGCCCGCGCTTCTCAAATGGGCTTTCTGCGCGTTTCAGTTCGCTTTGCGGCGCTCTGCTGCCACCATGCGGCCAAGGGCAGGTACTGCAGCCCCGACCCGCGGTGTCGTTCGCTGTTTCCACGCTGCCGTTCGCCCGCAGCGGCCATGCGACACCGCGGGGGCTGCCTGGCGCCGTCTGCTGCCTCCCGGTAAGGCAGCCCCGCTGCCGCTCCGCCCCTCGCCCTCTGCCCGTTCGCGCGCCGGCTCCGGCCCCTCCGGCGCGTCGGTGGTGGGCGGGGCAAGCGCGTGCCGGGCAAACGCGTGCCCGGCAGCAGCACGGCGGCGCGCCGGGGGAGGGCCGAGGCCACCGGTGAGGCGAGCGAGTCATCCCTTTCGGCGGGTGCGCGGGGTCTCCTGGTCGCCGGCCGCCCGGAGGTGCCGTCCCGCTCCCTCCTCCCGCCCCTGGTGCGCGTGCTTTGGCGCTGCCCAGCGGTGCTCCCGCCCGCCCAGGGGTGTGTCTTCCATGCTCCCCCCGCCCGGCAGGGGGCGCGCTTTGCCGCATCCCCCGTTCTGGTGGGCGCGTGTTCCTGCATCCTGTCGCGCCGCCGGAAGCGTCACTTCCGCCTCTCTCCCCGCCCCTCCGGGGCGCGTGGCTTCCTGCACTCTCCGGTGCACCGCCCGGCAGTGCGAGTCGCGGCAGGAGCGGCGCGGTCACCGAACGTTGCGGGGCTGGGGCTGCGGCTGGGGCTCTTCTGGCTCGGGCTCCGCCGGGGGAGCGGGTGAGTGGGGAGCGGGCGATCGACCGGTGGGTCCCGGGGAAAGCCGTGAGGCGGGCGGCCAGGCCGGCGGGGCCCGTGTCGGAGGCGCGGAGCGGGGCGGGGGAGGCTGCGGGCGGAGCCGCGCCGTGTGGGAAGAAGCGGGGGGGAGCCGCGCCGTGGGGGGGAGGGTGGGGAGGGCGGTGTCCCCGCAGGGCCTGAAGCCGGGCAGGCGCCTCTCGCGGCACGGCGGGAGCGGCGGTCCCGGGGCGCGGCGCTGCTGGGCTGCCCTGCCGGTGCGCCGGAGCGGGCCGGGCGGTGCTCGCCGGTGTCTGGGGCGGGGCGGCGGGGCCTGCTCAGTGCCGGGCAAAGGGGACGGAAACGGGCCGGCTGGGGCTCCAGGGGGCCCTGCCCGGCCCCTCGGGCAGAACCTGGCTCGGTCTTCTCGCCGCTGGCCGGGCGACCTGACCAAGAGGTTCCTGTTCCGCCGCCTCTTCCCGGCGTCGCGTTCCGCGTCCCACGAGGGAGATCCCGCGCGGGCGGATGCGGTCGGTGCTTGGGCGATGGCCCACGTGGGGCTGGGGGAGCGCGGAGGGGCCAGGGCGAGTGGAAGGGCCCCGCCGCCCCTCCCCACCCAAGCCCGGGGCAGAGAAGCTGGGGACAAAACGCCGTTAATGGAGCACGGTTCGTTCCCGGGGAGGTCCCTTGGGAGTCGAGAGTGTTTTTTTTTTCCGGGCCGAGGAACAGACTTTCCTCCGTGGTAAGTGCAGAGCTGCCTGTTGCCGCCTTGAGAGTTTCTCTTCTCGTGGTTCACCCTGATTTTATGGGTGGGGTGGAGATGGCTTTTTATTTTTAGATGCCCGAGTACATTGTCAGTAACCTGTGGTGTGAGGACAGTGAACTCTTGAGCACCTAGATGCCGGTAGAAATGTAACCAAAGAAACAGGATGGACAGTGATGTTTAAACTTGGTTTATAGTCGATTTGGTTTTTTCATTAGAGTGTTGATGACTGCTTGTCCTGTGGTTCAGTCCACATGCTATTCCGTGGAGCCCTCAGTCTGGGACTTTTATGTGTTAAAAAAAAAAAAACAACTTGTCCTTCAAAAAAAAGGACTAGTCCTTCGTAGGACTGAGGTATAGACTTGGGGAGTCTCTTAAAGACGTGATCAGAATTAAAGCTGGATTTCACTTAACGTTGCTGCTGTTTGTCTTTGCTTTTGTTACTGTCCCCACCGCTCCGTCATGATTGGGAGCTCCGAATCATGCCCTTTTTTTTTTTTTTTCCAATTTGTAATGCCTTTCTCCCCCCTGCCCCTCTCCTAGGACTGTAGCGTACAGACCCTTCATTTAAACATTAGTTTGTTTCCTCACAATTGAGTTCTGATGATTGAAATCGCAGAAATTACACCTGTCTGTCTTACAGATTCAGAGTATTTCTGAACATGTACCCTCACAGACAAATGCTGTGGGGATACGCATCTTCTGCACTTCATCCTCCAGCAGGACAATCCGCTGAGACGGGGACGAGCTGTGAAGGGGCAGTTTCTGCAAGGAGGCAGTTGACAAGGGCAGGTGGGTCGCTGTACATTTTAAGGATAGTATTCGATTTGGGATGTCTAGGGTGAGGAAACCCTGGCTCTATGTAGGCTTGAGAAAAGGTGCGTAGTTATCTGTGTCGATCTAAGGAAGGGAGTTCTGGTGAGACTGAAGCTGCCAATGAGTCAGAAGGAGAAAAAAAAGAAAAAAAAAAAAAGACAGAAAGCACCCAGTTTTCTATGAAAACCAAAATCTCTAGTGGCCTGTCTCAACAGCTGTACCAAAGATGATGCAAAATGCTTTTTCCTCCACTCGGTTGTAGTCATTGCAAACCTTCGCCGAAATAGGAAGCTTTCGATTCCTAGCCCGCTTTGTGCTAAAAGGTGGCTTGTTTTTTTTTTTTTTTCCTCTCTCAGCAGACTATCAACTGGCATCATTTCACCATGGTGACCCTTTCTTCTGCCCTGGAGGTACAAGACTGGCCCAGAGGATCCCGAGTGGCCTACAAGGACAAGGTACGTCTGCCCCGTGCGTCTGCGTTTTTCCCCAGGTACTTGTAGTACGGACTTTAAAGTGAACGTGAAGAACGTGCCAGCTCTCCTTCTCTAGTTTTGATAGGAAGTGCTTCAGCAGAAACACTCAAAATAAGGTCTGTTCTGGAGCACGTTGTGCCTGTGTGAAGTGTACTCCCCTCCGTTTATTTGCTCTTCCTGAGAGCGTGCGTAGCTTTCTGTTTTGTGTGCTTGCTGAGAAACGATTCTGTGAGAATCGTATGGTGCTGAAAGGGGAAAGAAACTGTGCGTCAGAGTTTGGATGTTCTGAAGAAATGGACTGTGTTCCAGATAAAAGCTTTCTCCTTTTTCAGTCCTTAAGTGTTTAAAATATCTCATAGGGGTACGTGAAAACCTGACTGAGATACTGACATCTGTACTAAGAGCAATCAAGGTCGTGGGTTGGTTTTTTTTTTGTGTTGTGTTGTTTTGTTTTGTTGTTTGGGGTTTTTTTGCTTGTTTGGTGGGTTTTTTCCCCCCACCTCTCTCTGGCAAATCTTCCAGTCCTGTTTGGTAGCCTTAAGCATTGCAGAACTGGGTGGTTGATTTCTGCATTGTGTCGTCATCCCTGTCCGTCATGGTCCCATCTGTGTGTGTGTCGTGTGTGTGTGTGTGTCCCCAAAGTAAAATAGTATGGGGATCTCTTATCTTACTAATTTTTTATAAGTTTCATTTCTGATAGGAAAAAACCCCAAACAGTTCATGTTGTGTAATATACAAATGGACTTGCCTTGTTTAAACTGTAACCGCCCGCGAGCTTCAGGGTACGATTGAAGAGGGTGTTTAAGCAATTTGGTATTTCTTCTATGTGTTTAAAAAGAGAGGCTGCTGAATGTTATGGGTGGTTTTCCCCATATTTGGAGGGAGCACTCCAAAGTACTTTATTTCTGTCTGGCTTTCGGTGGTGCATTTCCCTGGCCATTGGGTGGCATCTCTCCTGGGCGGTGCAGCTGCCCAGATGTCCCTCCTAATGGTGTAATGCACAAGAAACCCCCCAGTCGGATGGGAACGGTGTATTTTGGAGACAGGTGATTTAATGGTATCTGCTTGCAGCTGGGTGAGTGCAGTTAACGCAAACATCAAATCAAATACTTTGGTAGTGTGAGCATTGTTGTTGGATGTACATGAACATCCACGTGCCTTTTCGGTATAAAGTGAACGACTGAGATTTGTTCTTTCTTTAAAGAACGTTTTAAACATGACTTTGTTATGTTTATTTAGAGTTTTACACTTCACTCTGCAGATTTATTGACTGAGCAAGCGAGACGTGCAGCAGCAGCGGCGGCGGCGCAAGGGCTGTAGCTGTTGTGGTGAGTCCGAGGATGGTACGAGGTCTTCCTGCGGTCTCACGGGTGGGGGGGGGTGGGGGGTGTATCTCCCCCCAGGGGTGCTGTGAGAAAGGGACGAGACGTTTTCCAGCACTATCAAGGGTGTTTGCTTTTATGCTGAGAATGCTTTCAAAATTGTATTGATGAGTCTTAGTATTGATTTTTTTTTTTAATTTTTTTTTAAGCGTACCGATGGCTCTGGCTTTGAACAGATGTGTTGTAGTTTGAGCTGACCTCCTTTAGCTCAACTGCTATCCTATCCCTCATTCTCACTGAATTCTTCTGCTTTCTCCTGTGTTACTTTTCTCATATGCTGAGACATAACTTGGGATTTTTGTTCTTGAGCTGCCGTGTTGTGTCTGGTGCTGCTCGGCAGCTCCCCCTGCCCAGGTTTGCCTGCCGGCCGTTCAGCGTGCTCGCCCGGCGGCGCCAGCCCTGCGGCCGGAGGCTCCTGGCTCTGTCTCCAGCGGGGACCCGCGGGTGCTGCAGCCGGGGCTGTCCGGTGGGGAGAGTCCGGGGCCCAGAGGGTCTCCTCCCCGCTGTTCTGCCCGCCCCCCCCCCCCCCCCCCCCATCCCTGTCGTCCGTCCCCCCGTCCCGTCCCCCCCCCCCAAGTGATTCCCATGGAGATGTTGCCCCATGCGAGGTTTTTGCGGGACGTTCCCCCGAACCCCCTGCCCTCCGACCTTGTGCCCCCTCCGCCCCACCATGCTCGGCACCGCCCTCCCACCGCCCCTCGGGTGCCGCCTGCACCCCCCGACTTGCCCCTCGCCCCCAGCCCAAGCTCAGACCCGCCCCTTCCCCGCTCCCGCCCCGCCGGGGGCGTGTCCTCCCGCCCCAGGGGCGCGGGGCCGGCGGGCGCTCGGCGCGCAACGCGCGGGGCTGCAGTGCCGGGGCCGCCCCGGGCACGCGCCGCCCGGCGGGCACTGCTGCCGCGCGGCCAAAGCGCGGTCCCGCAGCGCGGCGGTCGCGCGCCGGGCGTGGCCCTTCCGGCGCGCCGGCGGCGGCTCGCGCATGCGCGGTGCGCGAGAGCAGCATGGCGGCGGGTGAGGGGCGAGGTCGGCGGTGAGGCGAGCGAGCTCCTTCGGCGGGTGCGGGAGTCTCTGCTGGCCGCTGGCCGCCGGGGGTGGCGGGACGGGAAGCCTCAAGGCCCGTGCTGCGGCGGGCAGCCCCGGGGAGCTCCCGGGAGCTGGTGGGAGGGAAGAGGGGAAGGAGGCGGACGCCCCTCCAGGCGCCGGGTGCCTTCCCAACTCGCCAGAGCTCCCCTTGAGCCTTCCCCGGCCCCGCTGGCCCCGCGCAGCTGCCCCCAGCTCCAGCACCTCCCCTGCAGCCTGTCTCCCCAGGTCATCCTGTTGTGATGGCAGCAAGCTGGCCCTCGGATGCACTTGATTCTGCCTTAACGTGGATACCATTAACTGCAGTGCAGGGAAAAAGTGGCATCTCCAGAAGCTGCTGTGGAAGGAGGCGATTTGGCCGGGGATGATCTACGGTCATAATGGTCACTGATTCTCCTTGTCTCCCAGAGGCTGCACTGAGGGCACAGGTGTCCCTTCCTCCCCTGAGGATGCTGTTGTCTGCACCCGCCTCGGTCTTGCCTGGGTTGTCTCTGCCTGACCTCGCTCTCGTCGCGGCGTGGGGGCAAAAAGGGGCGGGCGGAGCACTTGCTGGCTGTGGGCAGTGGACAGGAGCTGCTGCGGCTGAAGCTGGAGAGGCCAGAGAAAGAAGAAGGAATCAGAGGCCGGCCGGCCGGCAGCTGCCTCCCGCCGCAGGCAAGCGGAGAGTCCATGTGCGTAACCCATGGCATGGTACGGCCGTGTGATGCATGAACGAGCGAGGCTACATGTCTAGGAAGCCTTGTCTCGCAAGAGTTGAGACAGCCATGTAATCTTTTAGGTGGAGAACCACCATGTGACCGGAGCTGCAGAAGAGGAAGGGAGGAGAGGAAGAGAAGGAAGCGTCTGAACGGGCAAATTCTCCTGGCAGCACTGAGAACAAGGGATGCGGTGAGTCCTGGGCCCTCGGGGCCCCATCGCCGCACTTGTGTGTCCCAGGCCCTCCCTATCCCTCCCCTGGCCCCCTGTCTTTCACATGGTGCTGTGATTTCCCCCTTGCCCGCCCCTGTCTTTTTTTTTTTTTTTTTTTTTTTTTTTCCCCCTCCCCTTTCTCAGTCTCTCTCTGTCCAGCTCCTGGTCTCTAATTTTAAATTCCCCTCTCTCTCTGGAAGCCTGTCAGGACTTTTCTCTGTCTGGCTCTCTGTCCCTGTTGTTTAATTCCTTCCTGTGTGCCCTTTTAGGCCTCACCATTTTTATTTGCTCGGTCTCTCTTGGTCCAGCACAAGATCCGGATTTTTTAAAATTCCTCCCTCTCTGCCCTGCAGCCTGTCGCTTTCGAAGTTCGTGTTGCGATTTCATTCCTTTTGCCGTCTCTCCCCGCTGGGATTTTTCAATTGCTCCCTGTCTGTCTCGCAGCCCGTTGTTGCTTTCTTGTTCTCTCTGTCTCTGTTGGGCTCCCTGTCCCTGTCTTGACCCACTTCTAAAAATGCCTTCCTCTCTGCCTCGTATGCATTGTTCTTGAAACTTCCGTTTCCCGACGTCTCTCTGTAGGTTGCTCCTGGTCCCAGATGTTTATTTCTTCCCTCTCTGTCCTGTGGCCTGTTGCGATTTGGTGTTTCTGCGTGTCTCCTGTTCCCGGCTCTCGGTCCCCGTTTTTCAGTTTCTCTCTCAGCCCTGTAGCCCACTGCTGTTATCTGTCTGTCCTCATCTCTCTCTGGCCAGTTGCCTCTCCCCACATATGTGGTTCCTCCCTCTGCCCTGTGGCCCGTCACTGGTTTTCCGTTCTCTGTCCTGCTCCTTTTCCCCGAGTCTTCAGTTGCTCCCTCTCTGTCCTGTAGCCCATCAAGGGGCTTTGTTTCTTTCTCCATCGCTCCCTGTCCGGCTCCCTGCCCCATCTTTTTAATCCTTCCCTTGCTGCCGTGTGGCGGCTCCCCGCTATCTTCCCTTTCTTCATATCTCTCTCTGGACGGCTCCCGCTTCCCTGTTTTTCAGTTTCTTCCTTCTGGGCCCTGTAGCCTGTGGTGATTGTGCTGCTTTCTCCTTCTCTCTGTCCGGCTGTGGATCCCATTTCTTTAATTCCTCCTGCTTCTCCCTGTAGCCTGTCTTTCTGTCTGCCCTCTCCCCCTTTATCTGTCTCCCCACTCCACCTCTGGCGCCCTGTCCCTGTGTTTTAATTCTTCCCTCTCTGCCCTCCAGCTGTTGCTGTGCTTCCTGCGTGTGTCACACTGGGTCCGGCCCCTCATCTCTGTCTTTTCATTCCTCCCGCTCCTCCCTGGAGCTTGTCGTTGTCATTTTCTTTTGCTGTTGCTCTGTCTGGCTCCAGATCCTCGCAGCTTCCCCCCACCCCTGCCCCGCCTCGTTGCTCCTGGCTGTTTTTTCTGTCTCGATCTCTCTGTGCCTGGCTCTGGCTCCCTGTTGTTTCACTCCTCCCTCTCTGTCCTGTAGCCCATCGGCACATTTTCTTTCGTTGGGCTCTCTTTGGCCGTTTCCCTGTCCCTGTTCAGTTTCTTCCTTCTCAGCCCTGTAGTGTGCCGTGATTCTTTTTCTTTCTCCCCCTCTCCCAGCTCCCAGTCCCTCCCTTTTAATTCCTCCCTCTCTGTCCTGTTGCCTGTCAGGAGTCGTGTGTCCTGGAGTCCCCGGCCCACCCCACCCCCCCCAGCCCCTTCTCACTTTCGCACTTCCTGTCCGTGTTTTTTAATTCCTCCTCCTTTGCTGTGTAGCCTGTTGCTTTTTTCTTCTCTCCATCTCTGTGTCTCAGTGCCCCCATTTTTTAATTCTTACTCTCTGCCCTCTACCCTACCCCTATTTTCACCTTTCTCTGACCCTCTGTATCCAGCTCCCTGTCCCTATCGATTATTTTCTCCCTCTTACTCCTGCACCCGCTGCTATTCCCTGCTGTCGCCATCCCTCTCTGTTCAGCTCTCTGTCCCCAGATTTTAATTCCTTCTTCTGCCCCTCCGTAGCCTGTCTGGATTTTCCCCCTGCTCTCTGTCTGGCTCCCTCTCTCTGCCTTTTCATTCCACATTCTCTGTCCCATAGCCCCAAGCTATTTGTCTGTGTTTCTCAGTCTCTTCTGTCTGGCTCCCTGCTGCTGTTTTTTCTTTCCTCCTTATTTGTCTCATAGCCCATCACTGTTTCGTGGTTTTTTTTTTTTTTTTCTGTCTCTTTGTCCAGCTCCCAGTCCCTGCTCTTGAATTCCTCTTCCCTGTAGCCCGCTGCTGGTTTTTTCTGTTCTCGATCACGCTCTGTCTGGTCCCCTGTCCCTGTTGGTCAATTCTTCCTTCTCTGCCCTGCAGCCCCTGCAGTCTTGTACTTTTTTCCGTCTCTCTCTGGCCGGAGCTCTGTTGCTGCTCATGAGTTCCTCCCTCTCTGCCCTGTAGCCTGTTGCTTTTGTCCTTTCTCCGTCTCGCTTTCTCTGGCTCCCTGATGACGCTATTTTAATATTCCCTCCCTTTTTGTATGAATCGCTATACTTTTTGCTCTCCAGCTTTTTTTTTTTTTTTTCTGGCTCCCCGGCTCTATTTTTTAATTCTTCCACCTGTAGTGTGTAGCTCTGTGGTTTGTACCGTGTTGTTGTTCCCCCCACCCCCGCCCCTTCCCTCCATTGTTGGCTGTCTTGGCTCCCTGTCCCTGTTGTTTCATCCTCCCTCTCTGCCCTGTTCTTTGTTGTCTTTCTCCATGTGTCTCGGTCCAGCTTCCTGCCCCTGTTCTTCTTTCCTTCCTCTCTGTCGTGCTGCCTGTCCCAGTTTTGTCCTGCGTCTCCGTCCTCCTTTGTCGGTCTCTGCCCTGCTCCCTTCTCCCTCTATCTGCTGCCTCTCTTCTTCTCTCCCTGCTGCTTCTTTCTCCACCTGTCGGGCTCCCTGTCCTTGTCTTTCTCTCGCCATCCTGTTCCCTGCCTCAGGCGCTCTCGCTGCATCCGCTACCTGCGTGACTGAAGAAACGTTCGCAGTCTCCTTTGCCCTCCCAGCTGCGTTTGCAGTCCCTTCACAGCAGGCGAGGGGCTGTGAGGGAGCCCAGGGGAGGAGGTGCTGCGCTGCGGGGGTCGAGTGATGGCCCCCCGCTCCTGCGGCACGGCCCAGCCCTCGCCACAGCCGCCGCACGAGCTGTGGGCTCGTTGCCAGGGCCGCATGGCTGCCTGCGGGCGTCCGGCTCGGGCGCCATGCTCAGCGCTGCATCCGGCGAGCAGCAGGCTGTCCTGCCGGCGGGCGCCGCCGGTAACGGCCGCGCGATGCTGCAGGGCCTGTGGGATGGGGCCGCCGTGCCCGCTGCCACTTCCCCGTGAGGAAAGGCCGCTGCTGCCCCCTGGGCACAGGGCTGGTGGGCGTGCTCTTTTCCCTCGCCTGGCTCCCTGACCCCGTTTTCCTTCCACAGACCAGGACTCTGTGTCCTTTCTTTATCTGTGTCTCCCCCTCTCTGTTCTTTTCCCGGTACCTCTCTTTCTCTGCTCCTCAGTTCCTCTCCCTCACCTTATTTTTCTCTTTCTGTTCCTCTGCCCAGCTCCCCATGGCTGTGTTTTCGTTCTCCGTACCTGCTGCCCCAGCGTGGACTGCCGAGCGGTCCCAGGGAAGGGTGAGTGGACGGGCTCTGAGCCCCAGAGCAGGCGTGTTCCTCGCACTTAGATGGGTTTGCAAATAAACCCTCGCTCTGTCTCCTTTGTACTTGCTGAGCAGCGGTCAGAGAGTCCAGGGGAGCAGGTACACAGCGGGGGTAAGGGGCCATGGCTGCAGCTGCGGGCTGGTGCCGGAGGAGCCCCGGAGGGAGCCAGCGAGGCTGATGGCGATGGCCGCTCTGTGTCATGGGGCCGCAGCCCCAGGGGATGGTGCTGCTAGGGCACGCCTGCCCGAGAGTGCCGACAGACGTCGGGCCCCGTCAGGGCAGCTCCCAGGGGTTTTGTGAGCTGGTGGAGAGGAAGGAGGAAGAGGGGCAGATGGCTGCCTCCGGGCACCTGGAGGCCTTCCCACCCCCTGGAAAAGTGCTCCGGCCTGCGCGCCCCATGCAGCTGCCCACAGCTCCAGCACCTGTCCCGTAGCCCCTGACCACCCCAGACCCTGCCCTCGCAGCAGCAAGCTGACCCGCGAACGTGCTTTATTGCCCCATAAGCACGGGTGCCGTTGGCAATGGTCTGGGGCAGGAGGGGGCGTCTCCAGGAGCTCCTGCAGAAGGAGGGGTTCCTGCCTGGGGAAAGGGGTGGCCGTCGCTGTGGACAACAGTTGGCCGTTCTTTGTGTCTCCCAGGGGCAGCGCTGAGGACTTGGTTGCCGGTTCCTCCCCGGGGATGTTGCTGACTGCACCTGGCTCAGGTTTGTGTCCTTATTCTCCCAGTTAAAGCGGTTCCGTTAGTTTAATTCCCTGCCCGGTCACGTTGCTGGTGCCGCAGATACCTGCAGTAGAAGAGCAGGTATCGGCCTTTGCGGTACGGGTCGCTGTCTTTGCTCAGTGCTTTGTACCCCGTGACACGGAGGCAGGTGAGGAAACTCCCCGCTGCTCCTCCGGCCGCCCTTGTGTCTGCTGGGGGTCGCCCCAGCCCCTTTCCCAGGGGATTGCAGGAAGGGTGGTGAGCAGGGCCCCGGGTGTACGAGCCCTGGCCTCTGCACAGGGAGCCCGTTCTGCTCCGGGGCTGCTGCGGTGCGGGCGCTCCGCTGGTCTGGTCGCTGGCGGCAGCTCTTGGAGCCGGCTGGGCTGCGCGGGCGTCGGGGGTTTGCTCACGGCAAGAAGCGGAGGCGTCGGTGTGAGGGAAGAGTTTCGAGACCGGCCGAGGTTCGGCTGTAGGCATAGTAGGAAGTACCCTTTTATGCAGTTGTTTTTGTTGTTTCAGGCTGGCGGTTTTCCGCTGAGGGTTTGGGGGTGGCAAAATGGTTTAATAGCCTGCCATTTTTTTTTTTAAAATTTTAGATGCATTGCATTTTTCTGGAATTCCTGACTATGGGAGATGGAACCTTGTTTTTTTTCCCCACCGTTTTTACTGTGTGCTGTGTAAGTTGCTGATGTCTTGATCTATGCTCTTTTTTCTCTCTTAATAGGACTGATGGTGAAATTGTCCAGCGAGGGTTAGGGTGAGCATCTTGTACTCGCCTGTATACGGAGCTTGAGAGTTTCTCGAGAAGGCATCTTCCCCAGAACTTCTCAGAGAAGAGGGTCTGCGTTCTTTGCGCTGGTAACAGTCTCCAGCCAGGGTCTGTCTTCTGTCGTAGGCCCGGGCACGCGAGCCTTCCCATGACTCCGTTTCTGACTTTTTCATGACGCGCCTGATGAGACGTGTCGTAGTGCCGGTCACAGCAGTTATGTTTCCGTGTAGTTTTTCACCTGTTGTGTGTTTAGCACCGGTTTCTGTGGTTGTAAGGTGCCTGTGTTAGATCTTTCAGCCGCCATGGTTTTTCCGTCAGCTGACCGCCGCTGTGATTCCTTGAGGGGTTCAGTGGTAAGGAGGCGGTCGGTGGTGCTTGTTCCGTGTGCGCTATACTGCACATTAATGAGGTCTCAATGCTCCGGAGGTTTATTCTTTTGCGGTAGGCGGGCGCATCGGTAGCCGCACCGAGGGTCTCGTGCTCCTCGACTCACCGGGGTACCGCCGACCGAGCGCTCCCCGTCTCGCGCGAGAAGCTCCACACACAGATCTGTCCAGCATGTCTCGTGTCCGAGAAGGTGACGAGTGGTCCAGGATGCGCTGGGGTATCCGCTGTCGAGCGGTCTGTTCTCACGGAGCCCTCTTCTGGGACGACGACTTCTCCGCATCCTGTGGATGTTGGGTCTTGGGGCCCGGCTTCTCGCGCGTCCACCGTTGCGGTTGCGGCCGCGGCCGTATCTTTTCGTCAGGGGCCGTGGCATTTGACTTCCGGGGTGGAAGGTGCTAAGGGTCGTACGCGTAGGGCCAGGTGTTGCTTTGGCTTTGGTTTTCTGTGATGGCTGGCTGGCTGTTGTTGGAGTCTAGAGGGTATTCCTACGTGGAAAGGAGATCTCCGGAACCGTTAAGCTGTTGCTCCGCAGCCGGGTGACTCGTTCGATGCCGTTTTCAGATGCAGTGAGACGAGCCGTGCACCAAAGGGTTAGAGGAGGGGCGGGGGAGCGGCCATAAGAAGGTGGGTTGGCACGCAGTGTCAGCGGGCAGATGCGGCCGATGGCTGTGTGAGCAGCTGACAGGTCTTGGTAGGTTTGTTGTATTCCAAAGGCACGAAGTAGCGAGCGAAGCAGGGTATCGGCACTGCGGGTGGCTGGGGCGAGGTGAGCTGGGACTGGTGGGCTGCAGCAGAGAAGTTACTTTTCAGGCGTTGTGTCGTTTGTGAAGTTTATAAGCATCCCTTATGGGTTGTGTTTTACAGGTGGTACCGGAGCCTCAACGCGGCAGCTGGCAGAGGTAGGGTGGGTGGGCGGCCGAGGTAGAGGAGGAGGAGAGGGGAACGGGCACGGGCAGGCTGTGGTTTCGGGCGGTATCTCAGCACGTGCCTTTTGTTTTGGCTTTCGCAGGTCACGCACATAGCCTCGGAGGGGCGAAGCTGCGCGCCGACCAGCGGCCTGAGGAGGCGAGGCGGTTGTCAGCCGGGCCGGCGTCCAAGAGCGGAGCATCCTGCGGCAGCTCGGTCAAGCGTTTCTGTGCGTTTGTGCAGGTGTTACGCAGCTGCCTTTGGAGTTGGGTGAGCTTTTGAGGTGGTGAGCTAAGGAGCAGCAAGGAGGAGCGTGGGGCTGGTGATTTCTCCCAAGCGTGACGGTATTTCTCTGTCTGTTGCTACCTTAGGGGGGCCGCAAGCGATGACAGCTGCAGCGTCCAACACGGGAATCGGTGCGGAGCAGTTGAGCGGAAGACCACGTTCCTTTTGAGGAGGAGGGTGTTTCGAGGAGGTCTGTGGTGACCCGTGTGACAGCTACCACTGTCAGCGGTGTGTGTGGGTTTTTTTTTTTTTTTCTGTAGGCGATGAGGAGGAACGTGGCAACTGCAGGAGTAATCAGGTTAGTTGATGTGGTTTCTGCTGAGGATGGACGCGGATCCCCAGCCCTCTGGAAGCGAAGCTGAGGGACCAGGGACCGTTGTCCTGCAGTGCGTAACTTTGATTTCAGTTGGAAAAGGGATTTTCCTGGAATGGAAATCTTTCTCCTTCAAAGAAATTGCGTTGTACGAACTGCCTGTCGGACTCTGTGTGCTTGGCTGTAGAAGTCATGAGCAGTGAGACTTTTTGCCCTCTTTTGAAAAACAAAACAACAGCAAAGTCAATTTGTTTCCAAAGACTGAAGCACAGCAAGTGTTCCAAAAGTGGATGGCGTCGCTGGTCTTTACATTCTTGGTTGCAACGGTCGAGATACGATTAAAAAATGTTCCTCTGCGTGCTTTGGTACAGCCAGAAGCCTTA
Organism: Leptosomus discolor; assembly: GCF_034619465.1. NCBI lineage: Eukaryota > Metazoa > Chordata > Aves > Leptosomiformes > Leptosomidae > Leptosomus > Leptosomus discolor. The sequence goes on from NW_028237755.1 coordinate 27,069, forward strand.
GTGCATCTGCCAGTCCTGTTCGGTGGCCTTACCTGTTGCAGCCCTGGGGATTTGAATTTCTTTTTTTTTTCTTTTTAATGAGTAAAACCATGTGGGGGATCTATTATTTCACTGATCTTTTCCTGTCATATATGAAACTCTAGAGAAAGTTAAAATTGTATAATTGGCAGAATGACTAACGCGGTTTAAACTCGCTGCCGAATCAGTACAGCATGTAATGTATGAGGTGTACTTAAGCGGTCAGGGGTTTCTCTAACTCTTTCCAAGCCAGAGGCAGCTGCATGTTACTGAGTTTCTTCCCTGTGTTTTGACAGAGCGCTCTGAAGTACTTGGTTTCTAATCATGTGACATGATAGAACAAGGTGGGGCAGGAGCAGAGTCAAATAACAACTGTGTATTTTGGAGACAGGTGTAAGCATAGATCTAGATGGGGGTGTACAGCCTTGTTCTGCAGCAGCGCTCTAAGGAAGGGCATCAAACATGAGCAAGAGCAGTTGCTTTTCTGCTAAGAAGGGGTTGGAAATCGTATCTGTTTGTCTTTCTATGGAGTGTTAAGTATTCAAATCACTCTGGTTTGTAGAGGATGTGTCTGTATTTCGGGCTGGTCTCCTTCAGTTCGACTGCTCTCCTGTCCCTCGTTCTATTGAATTCCTCTCCTTGCTTCTGTGTTGTTCTTCTAATGTGCTGAACTATGGCTGGGGCCTTTTGTTTCCCGATGTCTTGCTGTGAGTGTCCGGTGCTGCGCAGCAGCTCGCCCCCCCCCCCCCCCCCCCCAGGTTTGCCTGCCGGTGGCTCAGCGCTCTCGCCCCGCGGGGCCAGCTCTGTCTCTGTCCAAGCTTTCTGCCACGGCTGTCCGGTGGGGAAAGGGGCAGTTGTTGCTCTGGGGAGCCCGTCCGGGCGTGGTCCGAGACGGGGAATGTGGCAGAGCCGAGTGCGAGCAAGAGCCATGGCACCGTCCTTTGGCGGACGCCCTGCCACCCCTCTGCTGTGCGGCAGCCGGCGTCGATGATCCGGCGGGGGGCAGGCATCGAGCATGGATTCTGTCTCGTGGGCTGTGGCAGGTGAGTGCTCGTCTGTGGGTTATGCCGGGGAGAGCCGTTGGTGTCGGTCATCCCCCACCCCTCTCCGGGTCCCCCTGTACCCCCAGTGTCAGAGAAAGACGCAGGTGCTGCTGCGCCGCTGTGACCGCACGGGGGTGCTGCGTGAAACGGCGCTTTGTGCTGCCTGCGCGTGGGGGGTGTGCGGTACTGCAGGCCGGGGTACGCGCATGCGCGCTGGCGGCCGCCTGCGGCGCGCTCTGCTACCACGATTTGACTAGGGTTGGGTACTGGGGCGTGGTACACGCGCGTGTGCGGTGACACCGATTTGTGGCGCTCTCTGCTGCCACCCTGTGACCGAAAAGCAGTACTGCAGTCCCGAAGGCGCTGCCGCGCTCCCTGCTGCCACCCTGTGACCGAAAAGCAGTACTGCAGTCCCGAAGGCGCTGCCGCGCTCCCTGCTGCCACCCTGTGACCGAAAGTCGGTACTGCAGGCCCAGCGGAGCTTTCCGCGCTCCCTGCTGCCACCCTGTGACCAAAAAGCGGTTATGCAGCCCCGGCGGCGCTGCCGCGCACCCTGCTGCCACCCTGTGACCAAAAGACGGTACTGCAGCTCCGGGTGCGCGCTGCCGCGCTCTCTCCTGCTACCGCCTACAGTGAGTGGGCTACGCACCGGACGCTCTCACCTTTGTGCCCCGCGGCGGCCCCTTCCCCGGGGGATGTTTGGAAAGGCAGTGGGCGGGGCCTGGGGTAGATGAGTCCCGGGCTCTGCCCAGGGAGCTCCTTCTGGGCGAGGTGAGAGCTGTGGGATTGGGCAAGCTCCAGCAGCACCCACAGTAGAGAGAGCCCTGGGATGCAGCTTGGGCTTTTTTTTTTTATTATTTGTCAGCAGTTTCATACGGAGTGTTAAGGGGTGATGAGAGGGTTCTAAAACACACAGCTTTTTTAACTGACAGTTTTGCTGTGGTTTTGTTCTAGGTTGTCCTGGGTTACAGTGCAAAATGTGCCAAAAGAAAAAAATATTCTATTACCATCTTCAGGAGCTGTTGAGACCAGGTGGGGCGGTGCTCTCTGCCTCCCCCCCCCGGACTATCTCCTGTTACTGGGCACAACAATGCCTTATCGCCTGACTCATCGATAACTCGCTCCTGGACTATCTCCTGTTAATGGCCCATCAAGGAACTGCCTCACGACTCCCCATCCCATTGTGAGATGCTCCGCCCGGGGGTGGGGGGGGCGGGGGGGAAGGAGCCAAGCAGTCCATGCCAAATAAAAACAGAGATTTTGAACACCCTAGCAGCCTTCTTCCAGTGGATTCCCAGAGGAGCTTTTCCCCCCACTGGAGTTCCAGAGGACAAGAGCTACCTACCTACCACTGGACCTTCGGAGGAAGACCAGACTCTTTTACCTGATTGCTGCTTCCACAGAACTACATCCATCGCTTCAGGAGGACTGCAGCCAGCATCTTATCGGACTGCTACTGCCACCCTAACAGGGTGTCAGGTTGTATTCCTGACTCTGTCAGTGTAAACCAGTGGGTTGTTTGTTTTTTCCCTGCCTTGTGTTTTATATATATATATATATATATATATATATATTAGTAAAGAACTGTTATTCCTATTCCCCGTATCTTTGCCTGAACGCCCGTTAATTTCAAAATTATAATAATTTGGAGGGAAGGGGGTTGCACTTTCCATTTCAAGGGAGGCTCCTGCCTTCCTCCACAGACACCTGTCTTTCAAACCAAGACATAGGTGCACTGGATTTTCCTGGAATTCTGAACTTCCTGCAGGATGGCAACTTGTTTTTTGTGACAAGGGTTTGTGATCCCATTTCCTTTCCTAGGACTGAAGGTGAGATTATCGAGTAGCATGAGGATGTGCACCACATCTGCACCTGTCTATGCCCCCCCATACCCCTGTCTCTGCCTTCAGGTGGGGTTTTTCCCATGCCACCCCGATCTTTGTGGCCTTGACTCCCGTGTGTGTGCCTGGCCCTACTTGTCATGTCCCTGCCTCCCATGGGCCTGCCTTGCCTGCTTTTTTTCATGGTAGGGATGGACAACGACAAGAGTATATGTAAGAAGGCAGTCTTTATTAAGTTGCAAAAACCAAGATGGCTGAGATGGTGCAGCAGAAAAAGCGTACCCTTTTATAACCTTTCTTATCTGTCCACCTGTTCATGCACTAAGGCTGCTAAAATGATTCGCTCAATAGCTTTGTCCATTCACCTCCATTCACATAATGATTGGCTGGAGCTCCTACTGTATTTCTCACTGTACCTACTGTTCTCTTGCCAAGTTTCTGCTCTGTGGTATTACTTGCTCAGTCTCTTCTTGCTCAATCTCTTATAACTTCCTCAAACTTGTTTACAACATTCTTCATCCACTTCTTCTGTCTTTTCAAGGGTATACTGGAATGCTGTCAAGGTCAACTTCATCTTCCTCAATCAGGTTATCCCTGACAGATTTTTGTACCCACTTTATGGGTGTGCATAGCTCACACCCTATCCTCCCCCTGTGCACCTGCCTTCCTCCCCCCCCCCGCCCCCCCACCATGGGTGTGCCTTGCACCTGCCTCCCATTACCATGTTTTGTGTCCCCCTCCCCTTGTCCCTGCTCCATGCACCTGCCTTGCCCCCACCACTACAAGAACTGCTGCTCCAGATGCAAACTGTTTTAAACAAACTGTTTGCATTCCAAACTTCGCTCTGGCACTTCCTTGGGCCCAAAATGCCATCACCAGTAGATATCAGGGGGAATGAGGGGCACCCAGCAGGGACACCCTGAAGTCTCATGGTTTCCATCAGGCTTTCCCAAGGGCAGGGGTGGGTGGGAGAGTGGAAAAGCAGTATTGCTTTTTACATTTTCTTCCTACATCTCCCTCTTCAGAGCTCCTTGTCCCTGGGTGCTTGTTCTTGCCTGTGGCCCCTGTTCCTGATGGGCTCCAGGTGTGGCCAGTGGGGCTAATAACAGGGCCGGCCCTCCTGTGGGCTATAAAGGGGCTGCCTGAGGGAGCTGATAAAGGGGAACTGGCTGAGGAGGTAGCTGGAGCTACCTCCAGAATGGAATGGCTGGTCCCTGTGGTAAGGAAGGATCCCCCTGAGCTGTCCATGATGGAGCAGACCACCAGCACACATTGCTGGCAGCTTGGTGCCTGCATCGGCTGTGTGTGTGAGCCGCTGGCCAGCCTGGCGGTGGAGGGGAGTTGAGAGAAAAGTGTTGGGGTGCTGAAGATCTGAGCTGGTGCCAGGAGCTGGGGTGAGTCACACGTTCTCCTGTGTGTGTCCCGGTCCACCTCTGCTGCCCTGCCTGCCGCTCCTTCTGCTGCCTGGGAAAGGGCTGCCCAGGGATGGGGAGGGCCAGCAATGGCTTTCTGTCCTGGCCCCTTTGCTGTGGGAGCCTGATGGACAGCCTAACACCTTCCTGATTGCACTGGGGCTTCCCCTCAAGCCAGGGGGAGAGGCAGGGCTGGAAGAAAGTGGAGGCTGAGATGGGGTGCGAAGTCAGGGAAAATGTGGAAGTCAAGACGGGGGTGGAAATGGTGTCACTTTTTACATTGTCTTTGTAAGGCTCCCTCTTTTTGTCTTCCTGACCCTATGTGTTAGTTCTTGCCTCTGTTTCTTTTCCCCTATTGCTTTACAATATTTCCCTGTCCCTTGTCTTGTCCCTGCCTTGTGGTCCTGCTGGTCCCTTTGGCCTCTCTCTCCTGCTCCTCCTCGCTCTTATGTATTCCTCCATCTCTCCCTGGGTTTTTTGCTCAGTGTCCCAGTACTCCTCTCTCTATGCTACTGTCCTGCTCCCTGTCCCTCTCCTGTTTGCAGCATCCCGTTTACTGGCTGCCTGTCCCCCACCTCTTCTCTACCTTCCTCCTGCTTTTTCCCTTCTCTCCTGCTGCGTTTGCTGTGTTTGCACACCGAGCCTTGTAGCCAGCTCAGTGCCAGGATTTGTTCTGGGCAGAGGTGAGTAAACTTTTCCTGCCTCCTCTGTGCCCCTGGATGGTATTCAAGCCCCTGGGTGCAGAGCTCGTGGCTGTGGGCAGGTGCCGGGGAGGGGGCCATGTGCTGTGGGGCTTTGCCCAGGCACCTGTTCCTGATGGGCTCCAGCTGGGGCAGGTGTGGCCACTGAGGCTAATGATGGGGCTGGCCCTACTTTGGGCTATGAAGGGGGCTGCCTGGGCATGCCTGCCTGCAGGAGCTGGCTGAGGAGTCAAACCAAGGGGCTTCCACAGGCAACTGTCTCCAGCTGGTCCCTGTGGCAAGGAAGGATCCCTCCCACCCATCCACAACAGAGAATGCCACCATAACACAGCACCAGGACCTTGGCGCCTCTGTTGGCTGCACACGTGTGAGCTGCTGCATGTCCAGGAAACCTCGTGAGAGAAGTGCATTGAGTCACCCACCGCCTGCTCCTAAGGTCAGGCAGCTGGCACTGTGGAGGAGGAAGGGGCAGAGACAGAAAGAAAAGCCTCGGGGCGGTGAAGGTCTGCCGTTGTCACCAGGAGCCACGTGTCCCCTCGTGTGTGTCCAGGGCCATCCCTGCCCCGGTTCTCTGGATCTCTGCCTGCCTCCTTGCCTGTCCCTGCCTCTGTCTGCCTTTCAGGCTGTCTAGTTCCCCAAAGCTTTTTGCTCTTTTGCTAGCATTGCCCTGTAAAGTGTCACCTTCTACCTTTCCTTTCTATGTCGTTTCCTTCCTGGCACCCCACGAGCTCTGTTCTCATTCTGCCCTATTGCTTGTGAAAAGGGCATTTCTAGGTCTCCCTCTCTCCCTGCCTCCATTTATCCAGGTCCCTGTTGATTGTGGGAAGTGTGGTGGGTTTCCACTAGCGCTTTTGTTGTATTTTCTTCCTCTGGTTGAGGAAAGGAAGTGATGGAGCACCTTGGTGGGCACTCAACAGCCAGCCAAGGTCAACCCATGGCAGTTTGCTTCTACTGGGCTCTCTGTTCCTGTTTTTTCCTCCTTGCATGTTTCTTGTACCCCATTGCTTTTGAAAGTTTCTACCTCTCCGTTCCTGTCTTTTAACTTCTCACTTAAGTCTCTTGAACCCAGTCGCTTTTTAAATTTTCTTGCAACCTCTCTCTTGCTCTCCCCCTCCCTGACCTAATTTTAATTTCCTGCCTGTTTCTCGTATCTTGTTGTTTTTCACATTTTTGCCTGCATCCCTTTACGCAGGTCCATATACCTATTCTTTTAATTCTTGTACCCTTTCACATTTAAAATATTCTTTCTGCTTTTCCCTCTGTCCATCTCCCTGACTCTAGTTCTTAATTCTTCCCTCTGTGTCCTCTACCCAACCACTTCTTCAGTTTTGCTTCTTCCATCTGTCACCCTGCCCCCATGTGTTATTTCTTGCCTGTGTTTCCCGTACTCCATCGCTTTTTGAAATATTTGTTCTACATGTGTTTCTATTTGGCTCCCTGTTTCTATTTTTAATTTCTTGCCTATGTTTCTTTTTCCCTGTTGCTTTAGAATTTGTCCCCGGCCCTTGTTTTGCCTCTGTCTCGTCAGTCCCTTCTGCCTCACTCCCCATCTCTCCGATTTGTCTCTCGGTCCCTATTTTCTGGTGCAATCTCTCAGCTCTCCTCTCTACACCCTTGTCCCCCTCTCCAGCCCTCTCTTGTTCATGGTGTCCCATTTTCTGGCTCCCTCTCCCAATTTCTTAATGCTTTCCCGTGTTTCTTGTGCCTCACTGCATTGCAATTTCTCTTTCTCATTTTCCCTCCCTCTGGCACCCTGTCCCTCCTTTTTAATTCCTCTCTCTGTCCTGTATGCTCTCACTTAAAAAAAAAAAAAAAATTCTTCCTCAATTTTCTTCTATCCACCTCCCCGACCCTATTTTTAAATTATTTCTGTTTCTTGTACCCTGTTGCTCTTAAAGATTTCTATCTACTTTTATCCCACATCCTGTCTTTATTTTTTAATTATGCCTTATCTTTCCTCACCACCATCCTTTTAAATTTTTCTTTCTCTGTCTCCATTTTTGTTGGCTGTCACTTTCTGTATTTTTATATCTTTCCCCTTTATTTCCCTAATCCCTATTGCTTACACTGTATTTTCTACATCTACTCTTTGCTTTTTGATATCTTAAGTTTTAACTTTTTCTTTTTCTTCAGTGCCTTTGCTTTACAGATTTTTCTTTCTACTTCTCCATTACTATTTTTATTTTTTTCCCTTATTTCCTTAATCCCCATCGCTTTTAAAAGTTTCTGTCTACAGCCTTGCCTGTCTGTGTTTCACTGTCATGGTTTGGCTGGTCCAGAATCACAGCCCAGCAATGCTCAGCAGGCTGTTAGCAGTTTGAGTCAGCTACAGGTGTAGCCCAGACCACTGTGTCATGCTCAGTATAAAGGGGGAAGGTTTGCTGAGGAAGGGGATCTCCCGCGGGGCTCCTGCAGGGCTCTCTCCTTTCCCTGCTTCTCCTTGCTCCCGAGGACCCCTCTCCTGTCGATCGTGGCTGCTGCACGTTCATTTGGCCCAGTGTAACTTTGCATGCCTCTGTTGGTAGTGGTGCTGTCTCGTTAAACCCGATTTCACTTCGACCCGCAGGTCTCCTCCCCTTTTCTCGACGCCCCTCCCTGGCTAGTGAGGGGTCATCGGGGGACAGGGCAGCTGTTGCAGTGTAGCCCCGGATACGGGCTGGAGGGGCACGTTCGCTGCCTTTTCTGTCCATCGCCCCCGGATTTCCTCAGAGCCCGCGCTTCTCAAATGGGCTTTCTGCGCGTTTCAGTTCGCTTTGCGGCGCTCTGCTGCCACCATGCGGCCAAGGGCAGGTACTGCAGCCCCGACCCGCGGTGTCGTTCGCTGTTTCCACGCTGCCGTTCGCCCGCAGCGGCCATGCGACACCGCGGGGGCTGCCTGGCGCCGTCTGCTGCCTCCCGGTAAGGCAGCCCCGCTGCCGCTCCGCCCCTCGCCCTCTGCCCGTTCGCGCGCCGGCTCCGGCCCCTCCGGCGCGTCGGTGGTGGGCGGGGCAAGCGCGTGCCGGGCAAACGCGTGCCCGGCAGCAGCACGGCGGCGCGCCGGGGGAGGGCCGAGGCCACCGGTGAGGCGAGCGAGTCATCCCTTTCGGCGGGTGCGCGGGGTCTCCTGGTCGCCGGCCGCCCGGAGGTGCCGTCCCGCTCCCTCCTCCCGCCCCTGGTGCGCGTGCTTTGGCGCTGCCCAGCGGTGCTCCCGCCCGCCCAGGGGTGTGTCTTCCATGCTCCCCCCGCCCGGCAGGGGGCGCGCTTTGCCGCATCCCCCGTTCTGGTGGGCGCGTGTTCCTGCATCCTGTCGCGCCGCCGGAAGCGTCACTTCCGCCTCTCTCCCCGCCCCTCCGGGGCGCGTGGCTTCCTGCACTCTCCGGTGCACCGCCCGGCAGTGCGAGTCGCGGCAGGAGCGGCGCGGTCACCGAACGTTGCGGGGCTGGGGCTGCGGCTGGGGCTCTTCTGGCTCGGGCTCCGCCGGGGGAGCGGGTGAGTGGGGAGCGGGCGATCGACCGGTGGGTCCCGGGGAAAGCCGTGAGGCGGGCGGCCAGGCCGGCGGGGCCCGTGTCGGAGGCGCGGAGCGGGGCGGGGGAGGCTGCGGGCGGAGCCGCGCCGTGTGGGAAGAAGCGGGGGGGAGCCGCGCCGTGGGGGGGAGGGTGGGGAGGGCGGTGTCCCCGCAGGGCCTGAAGCCGGGCAGGCGCCTCTCGCGGCACGGCGGGAGCGGCGGTCCCGGGGCGCGGCGCTGCTGGGCTGCCCTGCCGGTGCGCCGGAGCGGGCCGGGCGGTGCTCGCCGGTGTCTGGGGCGGGGCGGCGGGGCCTGCTCAGTGCCGGGCAAAGGGGACGGAAACGGGCCGGCTGGGGCTCCAGGGGGCCCTGCCCGGCCCCTCGGGCAGAACCTGGCTCGGTCTTCTCGCCGCTGGCCGGGCGACCTGACCAAGAGGTTCCTGTTCCGCCGCCTCTTCCCGGCGTCGCGTTCCGCGTCCCACGAGGGAGATCCCGCGCGGGCGGATGCGGTCGGTGCTTGGGCGATGGCCCACGTGGGGCTGGGGGAGCGCGGAGGGGCCAGGGCGAGTGGAAGGGCCCCGCCGCCCCTCCCCACCCAAGCCCGGGGCAGAGAAGCTGGGGACAAAACGCCGTTAATGGAGCACGGTTCGTTCCCCGGGAGGTCCCTTGGGAGTCGAGAGTGTTTTTTTTTTCCGGGCCGAGGAACAGACTTTCCTCCGTGGTAAGTGCAGAGCTGCCTGTTGCCGCCTTGAGAGTTTCTCTTCTCGTGGTTCACCCTGATTTTATGGGTGGGGTGGAGATGGCTTTTTATTTTTAGATGCCCGAGTACATTGTCAGTAACCTGTGGTGTGAGGACAGTGAACTCTTGAGCACCTAGATGCCGGTAGAAATGTAACCAAAGAAACAGGATGGACAGTGATGTTTAAACTTGGTTTATAGTCGATTTGGTTTTTTCATTAGAGTGTTGATGACTGCTTGTCCTGTGGTTCAGTCCACATGCTATTCCGTGGAGCCCTCAGTCTGGGACTTTTATGTGTTAAAAAAAAAAAAACAACTTGTCCTTCAAAAAAAAGGACTAGTCCTTCGTAGGACTGAGGTATAGACTTGGGGAGTCTCTTAAAGACGTGATCAGAATTAAAGCTGGATTTCACTTAACGTTGCTGCTGTTTGTCTTTGCTTTTGTTACTGTCCCCACCGCTCCGTCATGATTGGGAGCTCCGAATCATGCCCTTTTTTTTTTTTTTTCCAATTTGTAATGCCTTTCTCCCCCCTGCCCCTCTCCTAGGACTGTAGCGTACAGACCCTTCATTTAAACATTAGTTTGTTTCCTCACAATTGAGTTCTGATGATTGAAATCGCAGAAATTACACCTGTCTGTCTTACAGATTCAGAGTATTTCTGAACATGTACCCTCACAGACAAATGCTGTGGGGATACGCATCTTCTGCACTTCATCCTCCAGCAGGACAATCCGCTGAGACGGGGACGAGCTGTGAAGGGGCAGTTTCTGCAAGGAGGCAGTTGACAAGGGCAGGTGGGTCGCTGTACATTTTAAGGATAGTATTCGATTTGGGATGTCTAGGGTGAGGAAACCCTGGCTCTATGTAGGCTTGAGAAAAGGTGCGTAGTTATCTGTGTCGATCTAAGGAAGGGAGTTCTGGTGAGACTGAAGCTGCCAATGAGTCAGAAGGAGAAAAAAAAGAAAAAAAAAAAAAGACAGAAAGCACCCAGTTTTCTATGAAAACCAAAATCTCTAGTGGCCTGTCTCAACAGCTGTACCAAAGATGATGCAAAATGCTTTTTCCTCCACTCGGTTGTAGTCATTGCAAACCTTCGCCGAAATAGGAAGCTTTCGATTCCTAGCCCGCTTTGTGCTAAAAGGTGGCTTGTTTTTTTTTTTTTTTCCTCTCTCAGCAGACTATCAACTGGCATCATTTCACCATGGTGACCCTTTCTTCTGCCCTGGAGGTACAAGACTGGCCCAGAGGATCCCGAGTGGCCTACAAGGACAAGGTACGTCTGCCCCGTGCGTCTGCGTTTTTCCCCAGGTACTTGTAGTACGGACTTTAAAGTGAACGTGAAGAACGTGCCAGCTCTCCTTCTCTAGTTTTGATAGGAAGTGCTTCAGCAGAAACACTCAAAATAAGGTCTGTTCTGGAGCACGTTGTGCCTGTGTGAAGTGTACTCCCCTCCGTTTATTTGCTCTTCCTGAGAGCGTGCGTAGCTTTCTGTTTTGTGTGCTTGCTGAGAAACGATTCTGTGAGAATCGTATGGTGCTGAAAGGGGAAAGAAACTGTGCGTCAGAGTTTGGATGTTCTGAAGAAATGGACTGTGTTCCAGATAAAAGCTTTCTCCTTTTTCAGTCCTTAAGTGTTTAAAATATCTCATAGGGGTACGTGAAAACCTGACTGAGATACTGACATCTGTACTAAGAGCAATCAAGGTCGTGGGTTGGTTTTTTTTTTGTGTTGTGTTGTTTTGTTTTGTTGTTTGGGGTTTTTTTGCTTGTTTGGTGGGTTTTTTCCCCCCACCTCTCTCTGGCAAATCTTCCAGTCCTGTTTGGTAGCCTTAAGCATTGCAGAACTGGGTGGTTGATTTCTGCATTGTGTCGTCATCCCTGTCCGTCATGGTCCCATCTGTGTGTGTGTCGTGTGTGTGTGTGTGTCCCCAAAGTAAAATAGTATGGGGATCTCTTATCTTACTAATTTTTTATAAGTTTCATTTCTGATAGGAAAAAACCCCAAACAGTTCATGTTGTGTAATATACAAATGGACTTGCCTTGTTTAAACTGTAACCGCCCGCGAGCTTCAGGGTACGATTGAAGAGGGTGTTTAAGCAATTTGGTATTTCTTCTATGTGTTTAAAAAGAGAGGCTGCTGAATGTTATGGGTGGTTTTCCCCATATTTGGAGGGAGCACTCCAAAGTACTTTATTTCTGTCTGGCTTTCGGTGGTGCATTTCCCTGGCCATTGGGTGGCATCTCTCCTGGGCGGTGCAGCTGCCCAGATGTCCCTCCTAATGGTGTAATGCACAAGAAACCCCCCAGTCGGATGGGAACGGTGTATTTTGGAGACAGGTGATTTAATGGTATCTGCTTGCAGCTGGGTGAGTGCAGTTAACGCAAACATCAAATCAAATACTTTGGTAGTGTGAGCATTGTTGTTGGATGTACATGAACATCCACGTGCCTTTTCGGTATAAAGTGAACGACTGAGATTTGTTCTTTCTTTAAAGAACGTTTTAAACATGACTTTGTTATGTTTATTTAGAGTTTTACACTTCACTCTGCAGATTTATTGACTGAGCAAGCGAGACGTGCAGCAGCAGCGGCGGCGGCGCAAGGGCTGTAGCTGTTGTGGTGAGTCCGAGGATGGTACGAGGTCTTCCTGCGGTCTCACGGGTGGGGGGGGGTGGGGGGTGTATCTCCCCCCAGGGGTGCTGTGAGAAAGGGACGAGACGTTTTCCAGCACTATCAAGGGTGTTTGCTTTTATGCTGAGAATGCTTTCAAAATTGTATTGATGAGTCTTAGTATTGATTTTTTTTTTTAATTTTTTTTTAAGCGTACCGATGGCTCTGGCTTTGAACAGATGTGTTGTAGTTTGAGCTGACCTCCTTTAGCTCAACTGCTATCCTATCCCTCATTCTCACTGAATTCTTCTGCTTTCTCCTGTGTTACTTTTCTCATATGCTGAGACATAACTTGGGATTTTTGTTCTTGAGCTGCCGTGTTGTGTCTGGTGCTGCTCGGCAGCTCCCCCTGCCCAGGTTTGCCTGCCGGCCGTTCAGCGTGCTCGCCCGGCGGCGCCAGCCCTGCGGCCGGAGGCTCCTGGCTCTGTCTCCAGCGGGGACCCGCGGGTGCTGCAGCCGGGGCTGTCCGGTGGGGAGAGTCCGGGGCCCAGAGGGTCTCCTCCCCGCTGTTCTGCCCGCCCCCCCCCCCCCCCCCCCCCATCCCTGTCGTCCGTCCCCCCGTCCCGTCCCCCCCCCCCAAGTGATTCCCATGGAGATGTTGCCCCATGCGAGGTTTTTGCGGGACGTTCCCCCGAACCCCCTGCCCTCCGACCTTGTGCCCCCTCCGCCCCACCATGCTCGGCACCGCCCTCCCACCGCCCCTCGGGTGCCGCCTGCACCCCCCGACTTGCCCCTCGCCCCCAGCCCAAGCTCAGACCCGCCCCTTCCCCGCTCCCGCCCCGCCGGGGGCGTGTCCTCCCGCCCCAGGGGCGCGGGGCCGGCGGGCGCTCGGCGCGCAACGCGCGGGGCTGCAGTGCCGGGGCCGCCCCGGGCACGCGCCGCCCGGCGGGCACTGCTGCCGCGCGGCCAAAGCGCGGTCCCGCAGCGCGGCGGTCGCGCGCCGGGCGTGGCCCTTCCGGCGCGCCGGCGGCGGCTCGCGCATGCGCGGTGCGCGAGAGCAGCATGGCGGCGGGTGAGGGGCGAGGTCGGCGGTGAGGCGAGCGAGCTCCTTCGGCGGGTGCGGGAGTCTCTGCTGGCCGCTGGCCGCCGGGGGTGGCGGGACGGGAAGCCTCAAGGCCCGTGCTGCGGCGGGCAGCCCCGGGGAGCTCCCGGGAGCTGGTGGGAGGGAAGAGGGGAAGGAGGCGGACGCCCCTCCAGGCGCCGGGTGCCTTCCCAACTCGCCAGAGCTCCCCTTGAGCCTTCCCCGGCCCCGCTGGCCCCGCGCAGCTGCCCCCAGCTCCAGCACCTCCCCTGCAGCCTGTCTCCCCAGGTCATCCTGTTGTGATGGCAGCAAGCTGGCCCTCGGATGCACTTGATTCTGCCTTAACGTGGATACCATTAACTGCAGTGCAGGGAAAAAGTGGCATCTCCAGAAGCTGCTGTGGAAGGAGGCGATTTGGCCGGGGATGATCTACGGTCATAATGGTCACTGATTCTCCTTGTCTCCCAGAGGCTGCACTGAGGGCACAGGTGTCCCTTCCTCCCCTGAGGATGCTGTTGTCTGCACCCGCCTCGGTCTTGCCTGGGTTGTCTCTGCCTGACCTCGCTCTCGTCGCGGCGTGGGGGCAAAAAGGGGCGGGCGGAGCACTTGCTGGCTGTGGGCAGTGGACAGGAGCTGCTGCGGCTGAAGCTGGAGAGGCCAGAGAAAGAAGAAGGAATCAGAGGCCGGCCGGCCGGCAGCTGCCTCCCGCCGCAGGCAAGCGGAGAGTCCATGTGCGTAACCCATGGCATGGTACGGCCGTGTGATGCATGAACGAGCGAGGCTACATGTCTAGGAAGCCTTGTCTCGCAAGAGTTGAGACAGCCATGTAATCTTTTAGGTGGAGAACCACCATGTGACCGGAGCTGCAGAAGAGGAAGGGAGGAGAGGAAGAGAAGGAAGCGTCTGAACGGGCAAATTCTCCTGGCAGCACTGAGAACAAGGGATGCGGTGAGTCCTGGGCCCTCGGGGCCCCATCGCCGCACTTGTGTGTCCCAGGCCCTCCCTATCCCTCCCCTGGCCCCCTGTCTTTCACATGGTGCTGTGATTTCCCCCTTGCCCGCCCCTGTCTTTTTTTTTTTTTTTTTTTTTTTTTTTCCCCCTCCCCTTTCTCAGTCTCTCTCTGTCCAGCTCCTGGTCTCTAATTTTAAATTCCCCTCTCTCTCTGGAAGCCTGTCAGGACTTTTCTCTGTCTGGCTCTCTGTCCCTGTTGTTTAATTCCTTCCTGTGTGCCCTTTTAGGCCTCACCATTTTTATTTGCTCGGTCTCTCTTGGTCCAGCACAAGATCCGGATTTTTTAAAATTCCTCCCTCTCTGCCCTGCAGCCTGTCGCTTTCGAAGTTCGTGTTGCGATTTCATTCCTTTTGCCGTCTCTCCCCGCTGGGATTTTTCAATTGCTCCCTGTCTGTCTCGCAGCCCGTTGTTGCTTTCTTGTTCTCTCTGTCTCTGTTGGGCTCCCTGTCCCTGTCTTGACCCACTTCTAAAAATGCCTTCCTCTCTGCCTCGTATGCATTGTTCTTGAAACTTCCGTTTCCCGACGTCTCTCTGTAGGTTGCTCCTGGTCCCAGATGTTTATTTCTTCCCTCTCTGTCCTGTGGCCTGTTGCGATTTGGTGTTTCTGCGTGTCTCCTGTTCCCGGCTCTCGGTCCCCGTTTTTCAGTTTCTCTCTCAGCCCTGTAGCCCACTGCTGTTATCTGTCTGTCCTCATCTCTCTCTGGCCAGTTGCCTCTCCCCACATATGTGGTTCCTCCCTCTGCCCTGTGGCCCGTCACTGGTTTTCCGTTCTCTGTCCTGCTCCTTTTCCCCGAGTCTTCAGTTGCTCCCTCTCTGTCCTGTAGCCCATCAAGGGGCTTTGTTTCTTTCTCCATCGCTCCCTGTCCGGCTCCCTGCCCCATCTTTTTAATCCTTCCCTTGCTGCCGTGTGGCGGCTCCCCGCTATCTTCCCTTTCTTCATATCTCTCTCTGGACGGCTCCCGCTTCCCTGTTTTTCAGTTTCTTCCTTCTGGGCCCTGTAGCCTGTGGTGATTGTGCTGCTTTCTCCTTCTCTCTGTCCGGCTGTGGATCCCATTTCTTTAATTCCTCCTGCTTCTCCCTGTAGCCTGTCTTTCTGTCTGCCCTCTCCCCCTTTATCTGTCTCCCCACTCCACCTCTGGCGCCCTGTCCCTGTGTTTTAATTCTTCCCTCTCTGCCCTCCAGCTGTTGCTGTGCTTCCTGCGTGTGTCACACTGGGTCCGGCCCCTCATCTCTGTCTTTTCATTCCTCCCGCTCCTCCCTGGAGCTTGTCGTTGTCATTTTCTTTTGCTGTTGCTCTGTCTGGCTCCAGATCCTCGCAGCTTCCCCCCACCCCTGCCCCGCCTCGTTGCTCCTGGCTGTTTTTTCTGTCTCGATCTCTCTGTGCCTGGCTCTGGCTCCCTGTTGTTTCACTCCTCCCTCTCTGTCCTGTAGCCCATCGGCACATTTTCTTTCGTTGGGCTCTCTTTGGCCGTTTCCCTGTCCCTGTTCAGTTTCTTCCTTCTCAGCCCTGTAGTGTGCCGTGATTCTTTTTCTTTCTCCCCCTCTCCCAGCTCCCAGTCCCTCCCTTTTAATTCCTCCCTCTCTGTCCTGTTGCCTGTCAGGAGTCGTGTGTCCTGGAGTCCCCGGCCCACCCCACCCCCCCCAGCCCCTTCTCACTTTCGCACTTCCTGTCCGTGTTTTTTAATTCCTCCTCCTTTGCTGTGTAGCCTGTTGCTTTTTTCTTCTCTCCATCTCTGTGTCTCAGTGCCCCCATTTTTTAATTCTTACTCTCTGCCCTCTACCCTACCCCTATTTTCACCTTTCTCTGACCCTCTGTATCCAGCTCCCTGTCCCTATCGATTATTTTCTCCCTCTTACTCCTGCACCCGCTGCTATTCCCTGCTGTCGCCATCCCTCTCTGTTCAGCTCTCTGTCCCCAGATTTTAATTCCTTCTTCTGCCCCTCCGTAGCCTGTCTGGATTTTCCCCCTGCTCTCTGTCTGGCTCCCTCTCTCTGCCTTTTCATTCCACATTCTCTGTCCCATAGCCCCAAGCTATTTGTCTGTGTTTCTCAGTCTCTTCTGTCTGGCTCCCTGCTGCTGTTTTTTCTTTCCTCCTTATTTGTCTCATAGCCCATCACTGTTTCGTGGTTTTTTTTTTTTTTTTCTGTCTCTTTGTCCAGCTCCCAGTCCCTGCTCTTGAATTCCTCTTCCCTGTAGCCCGCTGCTGGTTTTTTCTGTTCTCGATCACGCTCTGTCTGGTCCCCTGTCCCTGTTGGTCAATTCTTCCTTCTCTGCCCTGCAGCCCCTGCAGTCTTGTACTTTTTTCCGTCTCTCTCTGGCCGGAGCTCTGTTGCTGCTCATGAGTTCCTCCCTCTCTGCCCTGTAGCCTGTTGCTTTTGTCCTTTCTCCGTCTCGCTTTCTCTGGCTCCCTGATGACGCTATTTTAATATTCCCTCCCTTTTTGTATGAATCGCTATACTTTTTGCTCTCCAGCTTTTTTTTTTTTTTTTCTGGCTCCCCGGCTCTATTTTTTAATTCTTCCACCTGTAGTGTGTAGCTCTGTGGTTTGTACCGTGTTGTTGTTCCCCCCACCCCCGCCCCTTCCCTCCATTGTTGGCTGTCTTGGCTCCCTGTCCCTGTTGTTTCATCCTCCCTCTCTGCCCTGTTCTTTGTTGTCTTTCTCCATGTGTCTCGGTCCAGCTTCCTGCCCCTGTTCTTCTTTCCTTCCTCTCTGTCGTGCTGCCTGTCCCAGTTTTGTCCTGCGTCTCCGTCCTCCTTTGTCGGTCTCTGCCCTGCTCCCTTCTCCCTCTATCTGCTGCCTCTCTTCTTCTCTCCCTGCTGCTTCTTTCTCCACCTGTCGGGCTCCCTGTCCTTGTCTTTCTCTCGCCATCCTGTTCCCTGCCTCAGGCGCTCTCGCTGCATCCGCTACCTGCGTGACTGAAGAAACGTTCGCAGTCTCCTTTGCCCTCCCAGCTGCGTTTGCAGTCCCTTCACAGCAGGCGAGGGGCTGTGAGGGAGCCCAGGGGAGGAGGTGCTGCGCTGCGGGGGTCGAGTGATGGCCCCCCGCTCCTGCGGCACGGCCCAGCCCTCGCCACAGCCGCCGCACGAGCTGTGGGCTCGTTGCCAGGGCCGCATGGCTGCCTGCGGGCGTCCGGCTCGGGCGCCATGCTCAGCGCTGCATCCGGCGAGCAGCAGGCTGTCCTGCCGGCGGGCGCCGCCGGTAACGGCCGCGCGATGCTGCAGGGCCTGTGGGATGGGGCCGCCGTGCCCGCTGCCACTTCCCCGTGAGGAAAGGCCGCTGCTGCCCCCTGGGCACAGGGCTGGTGGGCGTGCTCTTTTCCCTCGCCTGGCTCCCTGACCCCGTTTTCCTTCCACAGACCAGGACTCTGTGTCCTTTCTTTATCTGTGTCTCCCCCTCTCTGTTCTTTTCCCGGTACCTCTCTTTCTCTGCTCCTCAGTTCCTCTCCCTCACCTTATTTTTCTCTTTCTGTTCCTCTGCCCAGCTCCCCATGGCTGTGTTTTCGTTCTCCGTACCTGCTGCCCCAGCGTGGACTGCCGAGCGGTCCCAGGGAAGGGTGAGTGGACGGGCTCTGAGCCCCAGAGCAGGCGTGTTCCTCGCACTTAGATGGGTTTGCAAATAAACCCTCGCTCTGTCTCCTTTGTACTTGCTGAGCAGCGGTCAGAGAGTCCAGGGGAGCAGGTACACAGCGGGGGTAAGGGGCCATGGCTGCAGCTGCGGGCTGGTGCCGGAGGAGCCCCGGAGGGAGCCAGCGAGGCTGATGGCGATGGCCGCTCTGTGTCATGGGGCCGCAGCCCCAGGGGATGGTGCTGCTAGGGCACGCCTGCCCGAGAGTGCCGACAGACGTCGGGCCCCGTCAGGGCAGCTCCCAGGGGTTTTGTGAGCTGGTGGAGAGGAAGGAGGAAGAGGGGCAGATGGCTGCCTCCGGGCACCTGGAGGCCTTCCCACCCCCTGGAAAAGTGCTCCGGCCTGCGCGCCCCATGCAGCTGCCCACAGCTCCAGCACCTGTCCCGTAGCCCCTGACCACCCCAGACCCTGCCCTCGCAGCAGCAAGCTGACCCGCGAACGTGCTTTATTGCCCCATAAGCACGGGTGCCGTTGGCAATGGTCTGGGGCAGGAGGGGGCGTCTCCAGGAGCTCCTGCAGAAGGAGGGGTTCCTGCCTGGGGAAAGGGGTGGCCGTCGCTGTGGACAACAGTTGGCCGTTCTTTGTGTCTCCCAGGGGCAGCGCTGAGGACTTGGTTGCCGGTTCCTCCCCGGGGATGTTGCTGACTGCACCTGGCTCAGGTTTGTGTCCTTATTCTCCCAGTTAAAGCGGTTCCGTTAGTTTAATTCCCTGCCCGGTCACGTTGCTGGTGCCGCAGATACCTGCAGTAGAAGAGCAGGTATCGGCCTTTGCGGTACGGGTCGCTGTCTTTGCTCAGTGCTTTGTACCCCGTGACACGGAGGCAGGTGAGGAAACTCCCCGCTGCTCCTCCGGCCGCCCTTGTGTCTGCTGGGGGTCGCCCCAGCCCCTTTCCCAGGGGATTGCAGGAAGGGTGGTGAGCAGGGCCCCGGGTGTACGAGCCCTGGCCTCTGCACAGGGAGCCCGTTCTGCTCCGGGGCTGCTGCGGTGCGGGCGCTCCGCTGGTCTGGTCGCTGGCGGCAGCTCTTGGAGCCGGCTGGGCTGCGCGGGCGTCGGGGGTTTGCTCACGGCAAGAAGCGGAGGCGTCGGTGTGAGGGAAGAGTTTCGAGACCGGCCGAGGTTCGGCTGTAGGCATAGTAGGAAGTACCCTTTTATGCAGTTGTTTTTGTTGTTTCAGGCTGGCGGTTTTCCGCTGAGGGTTTGGGGGTGGCAAAATGGTTTAATAGCCTGCCATTTTTTTTTTTAAAATTTTAGATGCATTGCATTTTTCTGGAATTCCTGACTATGGGAGATGGAACCTTGTTTTTTTTCCCCACCGTTTTTACTGTGTGCTGTGTAAGTTGCTGATGTCTTGATCTATGCTCTTTTTTCTCTCTTAATAGGACTGATGGTGAAATTGTCCAGCGAGGGTTAGGGTGAGCATCTTGTACTCGCCTGTATACGGAGCTTGAGAGTTTCTCGAGAAGGCATCTTCCCCAGAACTTCTCAGAGAAGAGGGTCTGCGTTCTTTGCGCTGGTAACAGTCTCCAGCCAGGGTCTGTCTTCTGTCGTAGGCCCGGGCACGCGAGCCTTCCCATGACTCCGTTTCTGACTTTTTCATGACGCGCCTGATGAGACGTGTCGTAGTGCCGGTCACAGCAGTTATGTTTCCGTGTAGTTTTTCACCTGTTGTGTGTTTAGCACCGGTTTCTGTGGTTGTAAGGTGCCTGTGTTAGATCTTTCAGCCGCCATGGTTTTTCCGTCAGCTGACCGCCGCTGTGATTCCTTGAGGGGTTCAGTGGTAAGGAGGCGGTCGGTGGTGCTTGTTCCGTGTGCGCTATACTGCACATTAATGAGGTCTCAATGCTCCGGAGGTTTATTCTTTTGCGGTAGGCGGGCGCATCGGTAGCCGCACCGAGGGTCTCGTGCTCCTCGACTCACCGGGGTACCGCCGACCGAGCGCTCCCCGTCTCGCGCGAGAAGCTCCACACACAGATCTGTCCAGCATGTCTCGTGTCCGAGAAGGTGACGAGTGGTCCAGGATGCGCTGGGGTATCCGCTGTCGAGCGGTCTGTTCTCACGGAGCCCTCTTCTGGGACGACGACTTCTCCGCATCCTGTGGATGTTGGGTCTTGGGGCCCGGCTTCTCGCGCGTCCACCGTTGCGGTTGCGGCCGCGGCCGTATCTTTTCGTCAGGGGCCGTGGCATTTGACTTCCGGGGTGGAAGGTGCTAAGGGTCGTACGCGTAGGGCCAGGTGTTGCTTTGGCTTTGGTTTTCTGTGATGGCTGGCTGGCTGTTGTTGGAGTCTAGAGGGTATTCCTACGTGGAAAGGAGATCTCCGGAACCGTTAAGCTGTTGCTCCGCAGCCGGGTGACTCGTTCGATGCCGTTTTCAGATGCAGTGAGACGAGCCGTGCACCAAAGGGTTAGAGGAGGGGCGGGGGAGCGGCCATAAGAAGGTGGGTTGGCACGCAGTGTCAGCGGGCAGATGCGGCCGATGGCTGTGTGAGCAGCTGACAGGTCTTGGTAGGTTTGTTGTATTCCAAAGGCACGAAGTAGCGAGCGAAGCAGGGTATCGGCACTGCGGGTGGCTGGGGCGAGGTGAGCTGGGACTGGTGGGCTGCAGCAGAGAAGTTACTTTTCAGGCGTTGTGTCGTTTGTGAAGTTTATAAGCATCCCTTATGGGTTGTGTTTTACAGGTGGTACCGGAGCCTCAACGCGGCAGCTGGCAGAGGTAGGGTGGGTGGGCGGCCGAGGTAGAGGAGGAGGAGAGGGGAACGGGCACGGGCAGGCTGTGGTTTCGGGCGGTATCTCAGCACGTGCCTTTTGTTTTGGCTTTCGCAGGTCACGCACATAGCCTCGGAGGGGCGAAGCTGCGCGCCGACCAGCGGCCTGAGGAGGCGAGGCGGTTGTCAGCCGGGCCGGCGTCCAAGAGCGGAGCATCCTGCGGCAGCTCGGTCAAGCGTTTCTGTGCGTTTGTGCAGGTGTTACGCAGCTGCCTTTGGAGTTGGGTGAGCTTTTGAGGTGGTGAGCTAAGGAGCAGCAAGGAGGAGCGTGGGGCTGGTGATTTCTCCCAAGCGTGACGGTATTTCTCTGTCTGTTGCTACCTTAGGGGGGCCGCAAGCGATGACAGCTGCAGCGTCCAACACGGGAATCGGTGCGGAGCAGTTGAGCGGAAGACCACGTTCCTTTTGAGGAGGAGGGTGTTTCGAGGAGGTCTGTGGTGACCCGTGTGACAGCTACCACTGTCAGCGGTGTGTGTGGGTTTTTTTTTTTTTTTCTGTAGGCGATGAGGAGGAACGTGGCAACTGCAGGAGTAATCAGGTTAGTTGATGTGGTTTCTGCTGAGGATGGACGCGGATCCCCAGCCCTCTGGAAGCGAAGCTGAGGGACCAGGGACCGTTGTCCTGCAGTGCGTAACTTTGATTTCAGTTGGAAAAGGGATTTTCCTGGAATGGAAATCTTTCTCCTTCAAAGAAATTGCGTTGTACGAACTGCCTGTCGGACTCTGTGTGCTTGGCTGTAGAAGTCATGAGCAGTGAGACTTTTTGCCCTCTTTTGAAAAACAAAACAACAGCAAAGTCAATTTGTTTCCAAAGACTGAAGCACAGCAAGTGTTCCAAAAGTGGATGGCGTCGCTGGTCTTTACATTCTTGGTTGCAACGGTCGAGATACGATTAAAAAATGTTCCTCTGCGTGCTTTGGTACAGCCAGAAGCCTTAGTGCATCTGCCAGTCCTGTTCGGTGGCCTTACCTGTTGCAGCCCTGGGGATTTGAATTTCTTTTTTTTTTCTTTTTAATGAGTAAAACCATGTGGGGGATCTATTATTTCACTGATCTTTTCCTGTCATATATGAAACTCTAGAGAAAGTTAAAATTGTATAATTGGCAGAATGACTAACGCGGTTTAAACTCGCTGCCGAATCAGTACAGCATGTAATGTATGAGGTGTACTTAAGCGGTCAGGGGTTTCTCTAACTCTTTCCAAGCCAGAGGCAGCTGCATGTTACTGAGTTTCTTCCCTGTGTTTTGACAGAGCGCTCTGAAGTACTTGGTTTCTAATCATGTGACATGATAGAACAAGGTGGGGCAGGAGCAGAGTCAAATAACAACTGTGTATTTTGGAGACAGGTGTAAGCATAGATCTAGATGGGGGTGTACAGCCTTGTTCTGCAGCAGCGCTCTAAGGAAGGGCATCAAACATGAGCAAGAGCAGTTGCTTTTCTGCTAAGAAGGGGTTGGAAATCGTATCTGTTTGTCTTTCTATGGAGTGTTAAGTATTCAAATCACTCTGGTTTGTAGAGGATGTGTCTGTATTTCGGGCTGGTCTCCTTCAGTTCGACTGCTCTCCTGTCCCTCGTTCTATTGAATTCCTCTCCTTGCTTCTGTGTTGTTCTTCTAATGTGCTGAACTATGGCTGGGGCCTTTTGTTTCCCGATGTCTTGCTGTGAGTGTCCGGTGCTGCGCAGCAGCTCGCCCCCCCCCCCCCCCCCCCCAGGTTTGCCTGCCGGTGGCTCAGCGCTCTCGCCCCGCGGGGCCAGCTCTGTCTCTGTCCAAGCTTTCTGCCACGGCTGTCCGGTGGGGAAAGGGGCAGTTGTTGCTCTGGGGAGCCCGTCCGGGCGTGGTCCGAGACGGGGAATGTGGCAGAGCCGAGTGCGAGCAAGAGCCATGGCACCGTCCTTTGGCGGACGCCCTGCCACCCCTCTGCTGTGCGGCAGCCGGCGTCGATGATCCGGCGGGGGGCAGGCATCGAGCATGGATTCTGTCTCGTGGGCTGTGGCAGGTGAGTGCTCGTCTGTGGGTTATGCCGGGGAGAGCCGTTGGTGTCGGTCATCCCCCACCCCTCTCCGGGTCCCCCTGTACCCCCAGTGTCAGAGAAAGACGCAGGTGCTGCTGCGCCGCTGTGACCGCACGGGGGTGCTGCGTGAAACGGCGCTTTGTGCTGCCTGCGCGTGGGGGGTGTGCGGTACTGCAGGCCGGGGTACGCGCATGCGCGCTGGCGGCCGCCTGCGGCGCGCTCTGCTACCACGATTTGACTAGGGTTGGGTACTGGGGCGTGGTACACGCGCGTGTGCGGTGACACCGATTTGTGGCGCTCTCTGCTGCCACCCTGTGACCGAAAAGCAGTACTGCAGTCCCGAAGGCGCTGCCGCGCTCCCTGCTGCCACCCTGTGACCGAAAAGCAGTACTGCAGTCCCGAAGGCGCTGCCGCGCTCCCTGCTGCCACCCTGTGACCGAAAGTCGGTACTGCAGGCCCAGCGGAGCTTTCCGCGCTCCCTGCTGCCACCCTGTGACCAAAAAGCGGTTATGCAGCCCCGGCGGCGCTGCCGCGCACCCTGCTGCCACCCTGTGACCAAAAGACGGTACTGCAGCTCCGGGTGCGCGCTGCCGCGCTCTCTCCTGCTACCGCCTACAGTGAGTGGGCTACGCACCGGACGCTCTCACCTTTGTGCCCCGCGGCGGCCCCTTCCCCGGGGGATGTTTGGAAAGGCAGTGGGCGGGGCCTGGGGTAGATGAGTCCCGGGCTCTGCCCAGGGAGCTCCTTCTGGGCGAGGTGAGAGCTGTGGGATTGGGCAAGCTCCAGCAGCACCCACAGTAGAGAGAGCCCTGGGATGCAGCTTGGGCTTTTTTTTTTTATTATTTGTCAGCAGTTTCATACGGAGTGTTAAGGGGTGATGAGAGGGTTCTAAAACACACAGCTTTTTTAACTGACAGTTTTGCTGTGGTTTTGTTCTAGGTTGTCCTGGGTTACAGTGCAAAATGTGCCAAAAGAAAAAAATATTCTATTACCATCTTCAGGAGCTGTTGAGACCAGGTGGGGCGGTGCTCTCTGCCTCCCCCCCCCGGACTATCTCCTGTTACTGGGCACAACAATGCCTTATCGCCTGACTCATCGATAACTCGCTCCTGGACTATCTCCTGTTAATGGCCCATCAAGGAACTGCCTCACGACTCCCCATCCCATTGTGAGATGCTCCGCCCGGGGGTGGGGGGGGCGGGGGGGAAGGAGCCAAGCAGTCCATGCCAAATAAAAACAGAGATTTTGAACACCCTAGCAGCCTTCTTCCAGTGGATTCCCAGAGGAGCTTTTCCCCCCACTGGAGTTCCAGAGGACAAGAGCTACCTACCTACCACTGGACCTTCGGAGGAAGACCAGACTCTTTTACCTGATTGCTGCTTCCACAGAACTACATCCATCGCTTCAGGAGGACTGCAGCCAGCATCTTATCGGACTGCTACTGCCACCCTAACAGGGTGTCAGGTTGTATTCCTGACTCTGTCAGTGTAAACCAGTGGGTTGTTTGTTTTTTCCCTGCCTTGTGTTTTATATATATATATATATATATATATATATATTAGTAAAGAACTGTTATTCCTATTCCCCGTATCTTTGCCTGAACGCCCGTTAATTTCAAAATTATAATAATTTGGAGGGAAGGGGGTTGCACTTTCCATTTCAAGGGAGGCTCCTGCCTTCCTCCACAGACACCTGTCTTTCAAACCAAGACATAGGTGCACTGGATTTTCCTGGAATTCTGAACTTCCTGCAGGATGGCAACTTGTTTTTTGTGACAAGGGTTTGTGATCCCATTTCCTTTCCTAGGACTGAAGGTGAGATTATCGAGTAGCATGAGGATGTGCACCACATCTGCACCTGTCTATGCCCCCCCATACCCCTGTCTCTGCCTTCAGGTGGGGTTTTTCCCATGCCACCCCGATCTTTGTGGCCTTGACTCCCGTGTGTGTGCCTGGCCCTACTTGTCATGTCCCTGCCTCCCATGGGCCTGCCTTGCCTGCTTTTTTTCATGGTAGGGATGGACAACGACAAGAGTATATGTAAGAAGGCAGTCTTTATTAAGTTGCAAAAACCAAGATGGCTGAGATGGTGCAGCAGAAAAAGCGTACCCTTTTATAACCTTTCTTATCTGTCCACCTGTTCATGCACTAAGGCTGCTAAAATGATTCGCTCAATAGCTTTGTCCATTCACCTCCATTCACATAATGATTGGCTGGAGCTCCTACTGTATTTCTCACTGTACCTACTGTTCTCTTGCCAAGTTTCTGCTCTGTGGTATTACTTGCTCAGTCTCTTCTTGCTCAATCTCTTATAACTTCCTCAAACTTGTTTACAACATTCTTCATCCACTTCTTCTGTCTTTTCAAGGGTATACTGGAATGCTGTCAAGGTCAACTTCATCTTCCTCAATCAGGTTATCCCTGACAGATTTTTGTACCCACTTTATGGGTGTGCATAGCTCACACCCTATCCTCCCCCTGTGCACCTGCCTTCCTCCCCCCCCCCGCCCCCCCACCATGGGTGTGCCTTGCACCTGCCTCCCATTACCATGTTTTGTGTCCCCCTCCCCTTGTCCCTGCTCCATGCACCTGCCTTGCCCCCACCACTACAAGAACTGCTGCTCCAGATGCAAACTGTTTTAAACAAACTGTTTGCATTCCAAACTTCGCTCTGGCACTTCCTTGGGCCCAAAATGCCATCACCAGTAGATATCAGGGGGAATGAGGGGCACCCAGCAGGGACACCCTGAAGTCTCATGGTTTCCATCAGGCTTTCCCAAGGGCAGGGGTGGGTGGGAGAGTGGAAAAGCAGTATTGCTTTTTACATTTTCTTCCTACATCTCCCTCTTCAGAGCTCCTTGTCCCTGGGTGCTTGTTCTTGCCTGTGGCCCCTGTTCCTGATGGGCTCCAGGTGTGGCCAGTGGGGCTAATAACAGGGCCGGCCCTCCTGTGGGCTATAAAGGGGCTGCCTGAGGGAGCTGATAAAGGGGAACTGGCTGAGGAGGTAGCTGGAGCTACCTCCAGAATGGAATGGCTGGTCCCTGTGGTAAGGAAGGATCCCCCTGAGCTGTCCATGATGGAGCAGACCACCAGCACACATTGCTGGCAGCTTGGTGCCTGCATCGGCTGTGTGTGTGAGCCGCTGGCCAGCCTGGCGGTGGAGGGGAGTTGAGAGAAAAGTGTTGGGGTGCTGAAGATCTGAGCTGGTGCCAGGAGCTGGGGTGAGTCACACGTTCTCCTGTGTGTGTCCCGGTCCACCTCTGCTGCCCTGCCTGCCGCTCCTTCTGCTGCCTGGGAAAGGGCTGCCCAGGGATGGGGAGGGCCAGCAATGGCTTTCTGTCCTGGCCCCTTTGCTGTGGGAGCCTGATGGACAGCCTAACACCTTCCTGATTGCACTGGGGCTTCCCCTCAAGCCAGGGGGAGAGGCAGGGCTGGAAGAAAGTGGAGGCTGAGATGGGGTGCGAAGTCAGGGAAAATGTGGAAGTCAAGACGGGGGTGGAAATGGTGTCACTTTTTACATTGTCTTTGTAAGGCTCCCTCTTTTTGTCTTCCTGACCCTATGTGTTAGTTCTTGCCTCTGTTTCTTTTCCCCTATTGCTTTACAATATTTCCCTGTCCCTTGTCTTGTCCCTGCCTTGTGGTCCTGCTGGTCCCTTTGGCCTCTCTCTCCTGCTCCTCCTCGCTCTTATGTATTCCTCCATCTCTCCCTGGGTTTTTTGCTCAGTGTCCCAGTACTCCTCTCTCTATGCTACTGTCCTGCTCCCTGTCCCTCTCCTGTTTGCAGCATCCCGTTTACTGGCTGCCTGTCCCCCACCTCTTCTCTACCTTCCTCCTGCTTTTTCCCTTCTCTCCTGCTGCGTTTGCTGTGTTTGCACACCGAGCCTTGTAGCCAGCTCAGTGCCAGGATTTGTTCTGGGCAGAGGTGAGTAAACTTTTCCTGCCTCCTCTGTGCCCCTGGATGGTATTCAAGCCCCTGGGTGCAGAGCTCGTGGCTGTGGGCAGGTGCCGGGGAGGGGGCCATGTGCTGTGGGGCTTTGCCCAGGCACCTGTTCCTGATGGGCTCCAGCTGGGGCAGGTGTGGCCACTGAGGCTAATGATGGGGCTGGCCCTACTTTGGGCTATGAAGGGGGCTGCCTGGGCATGCCTGCCTGCAGGAGCTGGCTGAGGAGTCAAACCAAGGGGCTTCCACAGGCAACTGTCTCCAGCTGGTCCCTGTGGCAAGGAAGGATCCCTCCCACCCATCCACAACAGAGAATGCCACCATAACACAGCACCAGGACCTTGGCGCCTCTGTTGGCTGCACACGTGTGAGCTGCTGCATGTCCAGGAAACCTCGTGAGAGAAGTGCATTGAGTCACCCACCGCCTGCTCCTAAGGTCAGGCAGCTGGCACTGTGGAGGAGGAAGGGGCAGAGACAGAGAGAAAAGCCTCGGGGCGGTGAAGGTCTGCCGTTGTCACCAGGAGCCACGTGTCCCCTCGTGTGTGTCCAGGGCCATCCCTGCCCCGGTTCTCTGGATCTCTGCCTGCCTCCTTGCCTGTCCCTGCCTCTGTCTGCCTTTCAGGCTGTCTAGTTCCCCAAAGCTTTTTGCTCTTTTGCTAGCATTGCCCTGTAAAGTGTCACCTTCTACCTTTCCTTTCTATGTCGTTTCCTTCCTGGCACCCCACGAGCTCTGTTCTCATTCTGCCCTATTGCTTGTGAAAAGGGCATTTCTAGGTCTCCCTCTCTCCCTGCCTCCATTTATCCAGGTCCCTGTTGATTGTGGGAAGTGTGGTGGGTTTCCACTAGCGCTTTTGTTGTATTTTCTTCCTCTGGTTGAGGAAAGGAAGTGATGGAGCACCTTGGTGGGCACTCAACAGCCAGCCAAGGTCAACCCATGGCAGTTTGCTTCTACTGGGCTCTCTGTTCCTGTTTTTTCCTCCTTGCATGTTTCTTGTACCCCATTGCTTTTGAAAGTTTCTACCTCTCCGTTCCTGTCTTTTAACTTCTCACTTAAGTCTCTTGAACCCAGTCGCTTTTTAAATTTTCTTGCAACCTCTCTCTTGCTCTCCCCCTCCCTGACCTAATTTTAATTTCCTGCCTGTTTCTCGTATCTTGTTGTTTTTCACATTTTTGCCTGCATCCCTTTACGCAGGTCCATATACCTATTCTTTTAATTCTTGTACCCTTTCACATTTAAAATATTCTTTCTGCTTTTCCCTCTGTCCATCTCCCTGACTCTAGTTCTTAATTCTTCCCTCTGTGTCCTCTACCCAACCACTTCTTCAGTTTTGCTTCTTCCATCTGTCACCCTGCCCCCATGTGTTATTTCTTGCCTGTGTTTCCCGTACTCCATCGCTTTTTGAAATATTTGTTCTACATGTGTTTCTATTTGGCTCCCTGTTTCTATTTTTAATTTCTTGCCTATGTTTCTTTTTCCCTGTTGCTTTAGAATTTGTCCCCGGCCCTTGTTTTGCCTCTGTCTCGTCAGTCCCTTCTGCCTCACTCCCCATCTCTCCGATTTGTCTCTCGGTCCCTATTTTCTGGTGCAATCTCTCAGCTCTCCTCTCTACACCCTTGTCCCCCTCTCCAGCCCTCTCTTGTTCATGGTGTCCCATTTTCTGGCTCCCTCTCCCAATTTCTTAATGCTTTCCCGTGTTTCTTGTGCCTCACTGCATTGCAATTTCTCTTTCTCATTTTCCCTCCCTCTGGCACCCTGTCCCTCCTTTTTAATTCCTCTCTCTGTCCTGTATGCTCTCACTTAAAAAAAAAAAAAAAATTCTTCCTCAATTTTCTTCTATCCACCTCCCCGACCCTATTTTTAAATTATTTCTGTTTCTTGTACCCTGTTGCTCTTAAAGATTTCTATCTACTTTTATCCCACATCCTGTCTTTATTTTTTAATTATGCCTTATCTTTCCTCACCACCATCCTTTTAAATTTTTCTTTCTCTGTCTCCATTTTTGTTGGCTGTCACTTTCTGTATTTTTATATCTTTCCCCTTTATTTCCCTAATCCCTATTGCTTACACTGTATTTTCTACATCTACTCTTTGCTTTTTGATATCTTAAGTTTTAACTTTTTCTTTTTCTTCAGTGCCTTTGCTTTACAGATTTTTCTTTCTACTTCTCCATTACTATTTTTATTTTTTTCCCTTATTTCCTTAATCCCCATCGCTTTTAAAAGTTTCTGTCTACAGCCTTGCCTGTCTGTGTTTCACTGTCATGGTTTGGCTGGTCCAGAATCACAGCCCAGCAATGCTCAGCAGGCTGTTAGCAGTTTGAGTCAGCTACAGGTGTAGCCCAGACCACTGTGTCATGCTCAGTATAAAGGGGGAAGGTTTGCTGAGGAAGGGGATCTCCCGCGGGGCTCCTGCAGGGCTCTCTCCTTTCCCTGCTTCTCCTTGCTCCCGAGGACCCCTCTCCTGTCGATCGTGGCTGCTGCACGTTCATTTGGCCCAGTGTAACTTTGCATGCCTCTGTTGGTAGTGGTGCTGTCTCGTTAAACCCGATTTCACTTCGACCCGCAGGTCTCCTCCCCTTTTCTCGACGCCCCTCCCTGGCTAGTGAGGGGTCATCGGGGGACAGGGCAGCTGTTGCAGTGTAGCCCCGGATACGGGCTGGAGGGGCACGTTCGCTGCCTTTTCTGTCCATCGCCCCCGGATTTCCTCAGAGCCCGCGCTTCTCAAATGGGCTTTCTGCGCGTTTCAGTTCGCTTTGCGGCGCTCTGCTGCCACCATGCGGCCAAGGGCAGGTACTGCAGCCCCGACCCGCGGTGTCGTTCGCTGTTTCCACGCTGCCGTTCGCCCGCAGCGGCCATGCGACACCGCGGGGGCTGCCTGGCGCCGTCTGCTGCCTCCCGGTAAGGCAGCCCCGCTGCCGCTCCGCCCCTCGCCCTCTGCCCGTTCGCGCGCCGGCTCCGGCCCCTCCGGCGCGTCGGTGGTGGGCGGGGCAAGCGCGTGCCGGGCAAACGCGTGCCCGGCAGCAGCACGGCGGCGCGCCGGGGGAGGGCCGAGGCCACCGGTGAGGCGAGCGAGTCATCCCTTTCGGCGGGTGCGCGGGGTCTCCTGGTCGCCGGCCGCCCGGAGGTGCCGTCCCGCTCCCTCCTCCCGCCCCTGGTGCGCGTGCTTTGGCGCTGCCCAGCGGTGCTCCCGCCCGCCCAGGGGTGTGTCTTCCATGCTCCCCCCGCCCGGCAGGGGGCGCGCTTTGCCGCATCCCCCGTTCTGGTGGGCGCGTGTTCCTGCATCCTGTCGCGCCGCCGGAAGCGTCACTTCCGCCTCTCTCCCCGCCCCTCCGGGGCGCGTGGCTTCCTGCACTCTCCGGTGCACCGCCCGGCAGTGCGAGTCGCGGCAGGAGCGGCGCGGTCACCGAACGTTGCGGGGCTGGGGCTGCGGCTGGGGCTCTTCTGGCTCGGGCTCCGCCGGGGGAGCGGGTGAGTGGGGAGCGGGCGATCGACCGGTGGGTCCCGGGGAAAGCCGTGAGGCGGGCGGCCAGGCCGGCGGGGCCCGTGTCGGAGGCGCGGAGCGGGGCGGGGGAGGCTGCGGGCGGAGCCGCGCCGTGTGGGAAGAAGCGGGGGGGAGCCGCGCCGTGGGGGGGAGGGTGGGGAGGGCGGTGTCCCCGCAGGGCCTGAAGCCGGGCAGGCGCCTCTCGCGGCACGGCGGGAGCGGCGGTCCCGGGGCGCGGCGCTGCTGGGCTGCCCTGCCGGTGCGCCGGAGCGGGCCGGGCGGTGCTCGCCGGTGTCTGGGGCGGGGCGGCGGGGCCTGCTCAGTGCCGGGCAAAGGGGACGGAAACGGGCCGGCTGGGGCTCCAGGGGGCCCTGCCCGGCCCCTCGGGCAGAACCTGGCTCGGTCTTCTCGCCGCTGGCCGGGCGACCTGACCAAGAGGTTCCTGTTCCGCCGCCTCTTCCCGGCGTCGCGTTCCGCGTCCCACGAGGGAGATCCCGCGCGGGCGGATGCGGTCGGTGCTTGGGCGATGGCCCACGTGGGGCTGGGGGAGCGCGGAGGGGCCAGGGCGAGTGGAAGGGCCCCGCCGCCCCTCCCCACCCAAGCCCGGGGCAGAGAAGCTGGGGACAAAACGCCGTTAATGGAGCACGGTTCGTTCCTCGGGAGGTCCCTTGGGAGTCGAGAGTGTTTTTTTTTCCGGGCCGAGGAACAGACTTTCCTCCGTGGTAAGTGCAGAGCTGCCTGTTGCCGCCTTGAGAGTTTCTCTTCTCGTGGTTCACCCTGATTTTATGGGTGGGGTGGAGATGGCTTTTTATTTTTAGATGCCCGAGTACATTGTCAGTAACCTGTGGTGTGAGGACAGTGAACTCTTGAGCACCTAGATGCCGGTAGAAATGTAACCAAAGAAACAGGATGGACAGTGATGTTTAAACTTGGTTTATAGTCGATTTGGTTTTTTCATTAGAGTGTTGATGACTGCTTGTCCTGTGGTTCAGTCCACATGCTATTCCGTGGAGCCCTCAGTCTGGGACTTTTATGTGTTAAAAAAAAAAAAAACAACTTGTCCTTCAAAAAAAAGGACTAGTCCTTCGTAGGACTGAGGTATAGACTTGGGGAGTCTCTTAAAGACGTGATCAGAATTAAAGCTGGATTTCACTTAACGTTGCTGCTGTTTGTCTTTGCTTTTGTTACTGTCCCCACCGCTCCGTCATGATTGGGAGCTCCGAATCATGCCCTTTTTTTTTTTTTTTCCAATTTGTAATGCCTTTCTCCCCCCTGCCCCTCTCCTAGGACTGTAGCGTACAGACCCTTCATTTAAACATTAGTTTGTTTCCTCACAATTGAGTTCTGATGATTGAAATCGCAGAAATTACACCTGTCTGTCTTACAGATTCAGAGTATTTCTGAACATGTACCCTCACAGACAAATGCTGTGGGGATACGCATCTTCTGCACTTCATCCTCCAGCAGGACAATCCGCTGAGACGGGGACGAGCTGTGAAGGGGCAGTTTCTGCAAGGAGGCAGTTGACAAGGGCAGGTGGGTCGCTGTACATTTTAAGGATAGTATTCGATTTGGGATGTCTAGGGTGAGGAAACCCTGGCTCTATGTAGGCTTGAGAAAAGGTGCGTAGTTATCTGTGTCGATCTAAGGAAGGGAGTTCTGGTGAGACTGAAGCTGCCAATGAGTCAGAAGGAGAAAAAAAAGAAAAAAAAAAAAAGACAGAAAGCACCCAGTTTTCTATGAAAACCAAAATCTCTAGTGGCCTGTCTCAACAGCTGTACCAAAGATGATGCAAAATGCTTTTTCCTCCACTCGGTTGTAGTCATTGCAAACCTTCGCCGAAATAGGAAGCTTTCGATTCCTAGCCCGCTTTGTGCTAAAAGGTGGCTTGTTTTTTTTTTTTTTTTCCTCTCTCAGCAGACTATCAACTGGCATCATTTCACCATGGTGACCCTTTCTTCTGCCCTGGAGGTACAAGACTGGCCCAGAGGATCCCGAGTGGCCTACAAGGACAAGGTACGTCTGCCCCGTGCGTCTGCGTTTTTCCCCAGGTACTTGTAGTACGGACTTTAAAGTGAACGTGAAGAACGTGCCAGCTCTCCTTCTCTAGTTTTGATAGGAAGTGCTTCAGCAGAAACACTCAAAATAAGGTCTGTTCTGGAGCACGTTGTGCCTGTGTGAAGTGTACTCCCCTCCGTTTATTTGCTCTTCCTGAGAGCGTGCGTAGCTTTCTGTTTTGTGTGCTTGCTGAGAAACGATTCTGTGAGAATCGTATGGTGCTGAAAGGGGAAAGAAACTGTGCGTCAGAGTTTGGATGTTCTGAAGAAATGGACTGTGTTCCAGATAAAAGCTTTCTCCTTTTTCAGTCCTTAAGTGTTTAAAATATCTCATAGGGGTACGTGAAAACCTGACTGAGATACTGACATCTGTACTAAGAGCAATCAAGGTCGTGGGTTGGTTTTTTTTTTGTGTTGTGTTGTTTTGTTTTGTTGTTTGGGGTTTTTTTGCTTGTTTGGTGGGTTTTTTCCCCCCACCTCTCTCTGGCAAATCTTCCAGTCCTGTTTGGTAGCCTTAAGCATTGCAGAACTGGGTGGTTGATTTCTGCATTGTGTCGTCATCCCTGTCCGTCATGGTCCCATCTGTGTGTGTGTCGTGTGTGTGTGTGTGTCCCCAAAGTAAAATAGTATGGGGATCTCTTATCTTACTAATTTTTTATAAGTTTCATTTCTGATAGGAAAAAACCCCAAACAGTTCATGTTGTGTAATATACAAATGGACTTGCCTTGTTTAAACTGTAACCGCCCGCGAGCTTCAGGGTACGATTGAAGAGGGTGTTTAAGCAATTTGGTATTTCTTCTATGTGTTTAAAAAGAGAGGCTGCTGAATGTTATGGGTGGTTTTCCCCATATTTGGAGGGAGCACTCCAAAGTACTTTATTTCTGTCTGGCTTTCGGTGGTGCATTTCCCTGGCCATTGGGTGGCATCTCTCCTGGGCGGTGCAGCTGCCCAGATGTCCCTCCTAATGGTGTAATGCACAAGAAACCCCCCAGTCGGATGGGAACGGTGTATTTTGGAGACAGGTGATTTAATGGTATCTGCTTGCAGCTGGGTGAGTGCAGTTAACGCAAACATCAAATCAAATACTTTGGTAGTGTGAGCATTGTTGTTGGATGTACATGAACATCCACGTGCCTTTTCGGTATAAAGTGAACGACTGAGATTTGTTCTTTCTTTAAAGAACGTTTTAAACATGACTTTGTTATGTTTATTTAGAGTTTTACACTTCACTCTGCAGATTTATTGACTGAGCAAGCGAGACGTGCAGCAGCAGCGGCGGCGGCGCAAGGGCTGTAGCTGTTGTGGTGAGTCCGAGGATGGTACGAGGTCTTCCTGCGGTCTCACGGGTGGGGGGGGGTGGGGGGTGTATCTCCCCCCAGGGGTGCTGTGAGAAAGGGACGAGACGTTTTCCAGCACTATCAAGGGTGTTTGCTTTTATGCTGAGAATGCTTTCAAAATTGTATTGATGAGTCTTAGTATTGATTTTTTTTTTTAATTTTTTTTTAAGCGTACCGATGGCTCTGGCTTTGAACAGATGTGTTGTAGTTTGAGCTGACCTCCTTTAGCTCAACTGCTATCCTATCCCTCATTCTCACTGAATTCTTCTGCTTTCTCCTGTGTTACTTTTCTCATATGCTGAGACATAACTTGGGATTTTTGTTCTTGAGCTGCCGTGTTGTGTCTGGTGCTGCTCGGCAGCTCCCCCTGCCCAGGTTTGCCTGCCGGCCGTTCAGCGTGCTCGCCCGGCGGCGCCAGCCCTGCGGCCGGAGGCTCCTGGCTCTGTCTCCAGCGGGGACCCGCGGGTGCTGCAGCCGGGGCTGTCCGGTGGGGAGAGTCCGGGGCCCAGAGGGTCTCCTCCCCGCTGTTCTGCCCGCCCCCCCCCCCCCCCATCCCTGTCGTCCGTCCCCCCGTCCCGTCCCCCCCCCCCCAAGTGATTCCCATGGAGATGTTGCCCCATGCGAGGTTTTTGCGGGACGTTCCCCCGAACCCCCTGCCCTCCGACCTTGTGCCCCCTCCGCCCCACCATGCTCGGCACCGCCCTCCCACCGCCCCTCGGGTGCCGCCTGCACCCCCCGACTTGCCCCTCGCCCCCAGCCCAAGCTCAGACCCGCCCCTTCCCCGCTCCCGCCCCGCCGGGGGCGTGTCCTCCCGCCCCAGGGGCGCGGGGCCGGCGGGCGCTCGGCGCGCAACGCGCGGGGCTGCAGTGCCGGGGCCGCCCCGGGCACGCGCCGCCCGGCGGGCACTGCTGCCGCGCGGCCAAAGCGCGGTCCCGCAGCGCGGCGGTCGCGCGCCGGGCGTGGCCCTTCCGGCGCGCCGGCGGCGGCTCGCGCATGCGCGGTGCGCGAGAGCAGCATGGCGGCGGGTGAGGGGCGAGGTCGGCGGTGAGGCGAGCGAGCTCCTTCGGCGGGTGCGGGAGTCTCTGCTGGCCGCTGGCCGCCGGGGGTGGCGGGACGGGAAGCCTCAAGGCCCG
The DNA here is from genome assembly GCF_034619465.1 of Leptosomus discolor. Lineage (NCBI taxonomy): Eukaryota > Metazoa > Chordata > Aves > Leptosomiformes > Leptosomidae > Leptosomus > Leptosomus discolor. The sequence goes on from NW_028237755.1 coordinate 61,357, forward strand.
TGCTGCGGCGGGCAGCCCCGGGGAGCTCCCGGGAGCTGGTGGGAGGGAAGAGGGGAAGGAGGCGGACGCCCCTCCAGGCGCCGGGTGCCTTCCCAACTCGCCAGAGCTCCCCTTGAGCCTTCCCCGGCCCCGCTGGCCCCGCGCAGCTGCCCCCAGCTCCAGCACCTCCCCTGCAGCCTGTCTCCCCAGGTCATCCTGTTGTGATGGCAGCAAGCTGGCCCTCGGATGCACTTGATTCTGCCTTAACGTGGATACCATTAACTGCAGTGCAGGGAAAAAGTGGCATCTCCAGAAGCTGCTGTGGAAGGAGGCGATTTGGCCGGGGATGATCTACGGTCATAATGGTCACTGATTCTCCTTGTCTCCCAGAGGCTGCACTGAGGGCACAGGTGTCCCTTCCTCCCCTGAGGATGCTGTTGTCTGCACCCGCCTCGGTCTTGCCTGGGTTGTCTCTGCCTGACCTCGCTCTCGTCGCGGCGTGGGGGCAAAAAGGGGCGGGCGGAGCACTTGCTGGCTGTGGGCAGTGGACAGGAGCTGCTGCGGCTGAAGCTGGAGAGGCCAGAGAAAGAAGAAGGAATCAGAGGCCGGCCGGCCGGCAGCTGCCTCCCGCCGCAGGCAAGCGGAGAGTCCATGTGCGTAACCCATGGCATGGTACGGCCGTGTGATGCATGAACGAGCGAGGCTACATGTCTAGGAAGCCTTGTCTCGCAAGAGTTGAGACAGCCATGTAATCTTTTAGGTGGAGAACCACCATGTGACCGGAGCTGCAGAAGAGGAAGGGAGGAGAGGAAGAGAAGGAAGCGTCTGAACGGGCAAATTCTCCTGGCAGCACTGAGAACAAGGGATGCGGTGAGTCCTGGGCCCTCGGGGCCCCATCGCCGCACTTGTGTGTCCCAGGCCCTCCCTATCCCTCCCCTGGCCCCCTGTCTTTCACATGGTGCTGTGATTTCCCCCTTGCCCGCCCCTGTCTTTTTTTTTTTTTTTTTTTTTTTTTTTCCCCCTCCCCTTTCTCAGTCTCTCTCTGTCCAGCTCCTGGTCTCTAATTTTAAATTCCCCTCTCTCTCTGGAAGCCTGTCAGGACTTTTCTCTGTCTGGCTCTCTGTCCCTGTTGTTTAATTCCTTCCTGTGTGCCCTTTTAGGCCTCACCATTTTTATTTGCTCGGTCTCTCTTGGTCCAGCACAAGATCCGGATTTTTTAAAATTCCTCCCTCTCTGCCCTGCAGCCTGTCGCTTTCGAAGTTCGTGTTGCGATTTCATTCCTTTTGCCGTCTCTCCCTGCTGGGATTTTTCAATTGCTCCCTGTCTGTCTCGCAGCCCGTTGTTGCTTTCTTGTTCTCTCTGTCTCTGTTGGGCTCCCTGTCCCTGTCTTGACCCACTTCTAAAAATGCCTTCCTCTCTGCCTCGTATGCATTGTTCTTGAAACTTCCGTTTCCCGACGTCTCTCTGTAGGTTGCTCCTGGTCCCAGATGTTTATTTCTTCCCTCTCTGTCCTGTGGCCTGTTGCGATTTGGTGTTTCTGCGTGTCTCCTGTTCCCGGCTCTCGGTCCCCGTTTTTCAGTTTCTCTCTCAGCCCTGTAGCCCACTGCTGTTATCTGTCTGTCCTCATCTCTCTCTGGCCAGTTGCCTCTCCCCACATATGTGGTTCCTCCCTCTGCCCTGTGGCCCGTCACTGGTTTTCCGTTCTCTGTCCTGCTCCTTTTCCCCGAGTCTTCAGTTGCTCCCTCTCTGTCCTGTAGCCCATCAAGGGGCTTTGTTTCTTTCTCCATCGCTCCCTGTCCGGCTCCCTGCCCCATCTTTTTAATCCTTCCCTTGCTGCCGTGTGGCGGCTCCCCGCTATCTTCCCTTTCTTCATATCTCTCTCTGGACGGCTCCCGCTTCCCTGTTTTTCAGTTTCTTCCTTCTGGGCCCTGTAGCCTGTGGTGATTGTGCTGCTTTCTCCTTCTCTCTGTCCGGCTGTGGATCCCATTTCTTTAATTCCTCCTGCTTCTCCCTGTAGCCTGTCTTTCTGTCTGCCCTCTCCCCCTTTATCTGTCTCCCCACTCCACCTCTGGCGCCCTGTCCCTGTGTTTTAATTCTTCCCTCTCTGCCCTCCAGCTGTTGCTGTGCTTCCTGCGTGTGTCACACTGGGTCCGGCCCCTCATCTCTGTCTTTTCATTCCTCCCGCTCCTCCCTGGAGCTTGTCGTTGTCATTTTCTTTTGCTGTTGCTCTGTCTGGCTCCAGATCCTCGCAGCTTCCCCCCACCCCTGCCCCGCCTCGTTGCTCCTGGCTGTTTTTTCTGTCTCGATCTCTCTGTGCCTGGCTCTGGCTCCCTGTTGTTTCACTCCTCCCTCTCTGTCCTGTAGCCCATCGGCACATTTTCTTTCGTTGGGCTCTCTTTGGCCGTTTCCCTGTCCCTGTTCAGTTTCTTCCTTCTCAGCCCTGTAGTGTGCCGTGATTCTTTTTCTTTCTCCCCCTCTCCCAGCTCCCAGTCCCTCCCTTTTAATTCCTCCCTCTCTGTCCTGTTGCCTGTCAGGAGTCGTGTGTCCTGGAGTCCCCGGCCCACCCCACCCCCCCCAGCCCCTTCTCACTTTCGCACTTCCTGTCCGTGTTTTTTAATTCCTCCTCCTTTGCTGTGTAGCCTGTTGCTTTTTTCTTCTCTCCATCTCTGTGTCTCAGTGCCCCCATTTTTTAATTCTTACTCTCTGCCCTCTACCCTACCCCTATTTTCACCTTTCTCTGACCCTCTGTATCCAGCTCCCTGTCCCTATCGATTATTTTCTCCCTCTTACTCCTGCACCCGCTGCTATTCCCTGCTGTCGCCATCCCTCTCTGTTCAGCTCTCTGTCCCCAGATTTTAATTCCTTCTTCTGCCCCTCCGTAGCCTGTCTGGATTTTCCCCCTGCTCTCTGTCTGGCTCCCTCTCTCTGCCTTTTCATTCCACATTCTCTGTCCCATAGCCCCAAGCTATTTGTCTGTGTTTCTCAGTCTCTTCTGTCTGGCTCCCTGCTGCTGTTTTTTCTTTCCTCCTTATTTGTCTCATAGCCCATCACTGTTTCGTGGGTTTTTTTTTTTTTTTTCTGTCTCTTTGTCCAGCTCCCAGTCCCTGCTCTTGAATTCCTCTTCCCTGTAGCCCGCTGCTGGTTTTTTCTGTTCTCGATCACGCTCTGTCTGGTCCCCTGTCCCTGTTGGTCAATTCTTCCTTCTCTGCCCTGCAGCCCCTGCAGTCTTGTACTTTTTTCCGTCTCTCTCTGGCCGGAGCTCTGTTGCTGCTCATGAGTTCCTCCCTCTCTGCCCTGTAGCCTGTTGCTTTTGTCCTTTCTCCGTCTCGCTTTCTCTGGCTCCCTGATGACGCTATTTTAATATTCCCTCCCTTTTTGTATGAATCGCTATACTTTTTGCTCTCCAGCTTTTTTTTTTTTTTTTCTGGCTCCCCGGCTCTATTTTTTAATTCTTCCACCTGTAGTGTGTAGCTCTGTGGTTTGTACCGTGTTGTTGTTCCCCCCACCCCCGCCCCTTCCCTCCATTGTTGGCTGTCTTGGCTCCCTGTCCCTGTTGTTTCATCCTCCCTCTCTGCCCTGTTCTTTGTTGTCTTTCTCCATGTGTCTCGGTCCAGCTTCCTGCCCCTGTTCTTCTTTCCTTCCTCTCTGTCGTGCTGCCTGTCCCAGTTTTGTCCTGCGTCTCCGTCCTCCTTTGTCGGTCTCTGCCCTGCTCCCTTCTCCCTCTATCTGCTGCCTCTCTTCTTCTCTCCCTGCTGCTTCTTTCTCCACCTGTCGGGCTCCCTGTCCCTGTCTTTCTCTCGCCATCCTGTTCCCTGCCTCAGGCGCTCTCGCTGCATCCGCTACCTGCGTGACTGAAGAAACGTTCGCAGTCTCCTTTGCCCTCCCAGCTGCGTTTGCAGTCCCTTCACAGCAGGCGAGGGGCTGTGAGGGAGCCCAGGGGAGGAGGTGCTGCGCTGCGGGGGTCGAGTGATGGCCCCCCGCTCCTGCGGCACGGCCCAGCCCTCGCCACAGCCGCCGCACGAGCTGTGGGCTCGTTGCCAGGGCCGCATGGCTGCCTGCGGGCGTCCGGCTCGGGCGCCATGCTCAGCGCTGCATCCGGCGAGCAGCAGGCTGTCCTGCCGGCGGGCGCCGCCGGTAACGGCCGCGCGATGCTGCAGGGCCTGTGGGATGGGGCCGCCGTGCCCGCTGCCACTTCCCCGTGAGGAAAGGCCGCTGCTGCCCCCTGGGCACAGGGCTGGTGGGCGTGCTCTTTTCCCTCGCCTGGCTCCCTGACCCCGTTTTCCTTCCACAGACCAGGACTCTGTGTCCTTTCTTTATCTGTGTCTCCCCCTCTCTGTTCTTTTCCCGGTACCTCTCTTTCTCTGCTCCTCAGTTCCTCTCCCTCACCTTATTTTTCTCTTTCTGTTCCTCTGCCCAGCTCCCCATGGCTGTGTTTTCGTTCTCCGTACCTGCTGCCCCAGCGTGGACTGCCGAGCGGTCCCAGGGAAGGGTGAGTGGATGGGCTCTGAGCCCCAGAGCAGGCGTGTTCCTCGCACTTAGATGGGTTTGCAAATAAACCCTCGCTCTGTCTCCTTTGTACTTGCTGAGCAGCGGTCAGAGAGTCCAGGGGAGCAGGTACACAGCGGGGGTAAGGGGCCATGGCTGCAGCTGCGGGCTGGTGCCGGAGGAGCCCCGGAGGGAGCCAGCGAGGCTGATGGCGATGGCCGCTCTGTGTCATGGGGCCGCAGCCCCAGGGGATGGTGCTGCTAGGGCACGCCTGCCCGAGAGTGCCGACAGCAGACGTCGGGCCCCGTCAGGGCAGCTCGCAGGGGTTTTGTGAGCTGGTGGAGAGGAAGGAGGAAGAGGGGCAGATGGCTGCCTCCGGGCACCTGGAGGCCTTCCCACCCCCTGGAAAAGTGCTCCGGCCTGCGCGCCCCATGCAGCTGCCCACAGCTCCAGCACCTGTCCCGTAGCCCCTGACCACCCCAGACCCTGCCCTCGCAGCAGCAAGCTGACCCGCGAACGTGCTTTATTGCCCCATAAGCACGGGTGCCGTTGGCAATGGTCTGGGGCAGGAGGGGGCGTCTCCAGGAGCTCCTGCAGAAGGAGGGGTTCCTGCCTGGGGAAAGGGGTGGCCGTCGCTGTGGACAACAGTTGGCCGTTCTTTGTGTCTCCCAGGGGCAGCGCTGAGGACTTGGTTGCCGGTTCCTCCCCGGGGATGTTGCTGACTGCACCTGGCTCAGGTTTGTGTCCTTATTCTCCCAGTTAAAGCGGTTCCGTTAGTTTAATTCCCTGCCCGGTCACGTTGCTGGTGCCGCAGATACCTGCAGTAGAAGAGCAGGTATCGGCCTTTGCGGTACGGGTCGCTGTCTTTGCTCAGTGCTTTGTACCCCGTGACACGGAGGCAGGTGAGGAAACTCCCCGCTGCTCCTCCGGCCGCCCTTGTGTCTGCTGGGGGTCGCCCCAGCCCCTTTCCCAGGGGATTGCAGGAAGGGTGGTGAGCAGGGCCCCGGGTGTACGAGCCCTGGCCTCTGCACAGGGAGCCCGTTCTGCTCCGGGGCTGCTGCGGTGCGGGCGCTCCGCTGGTCTGGTCGCTGGCGGCAGCTCTTGGAGCCGGCTGGGCTGCGCGGGCGTCGGGGGTTTGCTCACGGCAAGAAGCGGAGGCGTCGGTGTGAGGGAAGAGTTTCGAGACCGGCCGAGGTTCGGCTGTAGGCATAGTAGGAAGTACCCTTTTATGCAGTTGTTTTTGTTGTTTCAGGCTGGCGGTTTTCCGCTGAGGGTTTGGGGGTGGCAAAATGGTTTAATAGCCTGCCATTTTTTTTTTTTAAATTTTAGATGCATTGCATTTTTCTGGAATTCCTGACTATGGGAGATGGAACCTTGTTTTTTTTCCCCACCGTTTTTACTGTGTGCTGTGTAAGTTGCTGATGTCTTGATCTATGCTCTTTTTTCTCTCTTAATAGGACTGATGGTGAAATTGTCCAGCGAGGGTTAGGGTGAGCATCTTGTACTCGCCTGTATACGGAGCTTGAGAGTTTCTCGAGAAGGCATCTTCCCCAGAACTTCTCAGAGAAGAGGGTCTGCGTTCTTTGCGCTGGTAACAGTCTCCAGCCAGGGTCTGTCTTCTGTCGTAGGCCCGGGCACGCGAGCCTTCCCATGACTCCGTTTCTGACTTTTTCATGACGCGCCTGATGAGACGTGTCGTAGTGCCGGTCACAGCAGTTATGTTTCCGTGTAGTTTTTCACCTGTTGTGTGTTTAGCACCGGTTTCTGTGGTTGTAAGGTGCCTGTGTTAGATCTTTCAGCCGCCATGGTTTTTCCGTCAGCTGACCGCCGCTGTGATTCCTTGAGGGGTTCAGTGGTAAGGAGGCGGTCGGTGGTGCTTGTTCCGTGTGCGCTATACTGCACATTAATGAGGTCTCAATGCTCCGGAGGTTTATTCTTTTGCGGTAGGCGGGCGCATCGGTAGCCGCACCGAGGGTCTCGTGCTCCTCGACTCACCGGGGTACCGCCGACCGAGCGCTCCCCGTCTCGCGCGAGAAGCTCCACACACAGATCTGTCCAGCATGTCTCGTGTCCGAGAAGGTGACGAGTGGTCCAGGATGCGCTGGGGTATCCGCTGTCGAGCGGTCTGTTCTCACGGAGCCCTCTTCTGGGACGACGACTTCTCCGCATCCTGTGGATGTTGGGTCTTGGGGCCCGGCTTCTCGCGCGTCCACCGTTGCGGTTGCGGCCGCGGCCGTATCTTTTCGTCAGGGGCCGTGGCATTTGACTTCCGGGGTGGAAGGTGCTAAGGGTCGTACGCGTAGGGCCAGGTGTTGCTTTGGCTTTGGTTTTCTGTGATGGCTGGCTGGCTGTTGTTGGAGTCTAGAGGGTATTCCTACGTGGAAAGGAGATCTCCGGAACCGTTAAGCTGTTGCTCCGCAGCCGGGTGACTCGTTCGATGCCGTTTTCAGATGCAGTGAGACGAGCCGTGCACCAAAGGGTTAGAGGAGGGGCGGGGGAGCGGCCATAAGAAGGTGGGTTGGCACGCAGTGTCAGCGGGCAGATGCGGCCGATGGCTGTGTGAGCAGCTGACAGGTCTTGGTAGGTTTGTTGTATTCCAAAGGCACGAAGTAGCGAGCGAAGCAGGGTATCGGCACTGCGGGTGGCTGGGGCGAGGTGAGCTGGGACTGGTGGGCTGCAGCAGAGAAGTTACTTTTCAGGCGTTGTGTCGTTTGTGAAGTTTATAAGCATCCCTTATGGGTTGTGTTTTACAGGTGGTACCGGAGCCTCAACGCGGCAGCTGGCAGAGGTAGGGTGGGTGGGCGGCCGAGGTAGAGGAGGAGGAGAGGGGAACGGGCACGGGCAGGCTGTGGTTTCGGGCGGTATCTCAGCACGTGCCTTTTGTTTTGGCTTTCGCAGGTCACGCACATAGCCTCGGAGGGGCGAAGCTGCGCGCCGACCAGCGGCCTGAGGAGGCGAGGCGGTTGTCAGCCGGGCCGGCGTCCAAGAGCGGAGCATCCTGCGGCAGCTCGGTCAAGCGTTTCTGTGCGTTTGTGCAGGTGTTACGCAGCTGCCTTTGGAGTTGGGTGAGCTTTTGAGGTGGTGAGCTAAGGAGCAGCAAGGAGGAGCGTGGGGCTGGTGATTTCTCCCAAGCGTGACGGTATTTCTCTGTCTGTTGCTACCTTAGGGGGGCCGCAAGCGATGACAGCTGCAGCGTCCAACACGGGAATCGGTGCGGAGCAGTTGAGCGGAAGACCACGTTCCTTTTGAGGAGGAGGGTGTTTCGAGGAGGTCTGTGGTGACCCGTGTGACAGCTACCACTGTCAGCGGTGTGTGTGGGTTTTTTTTTTTTTTTTCTGTAGGCGATGAGGAGGAACGTGGCAACTGCAGGAGTAATCAGGTTAGTTGATGTGGTTTCTGCTGAGGATGGACGCGGATCCCCAGCCCTCTGGAAGCGAAGCTGAGGGACCAGGGACCGTTGTCCTGCAGTGCGTAACTTTGATTTCAGTTGGAAAAGGGATTTTCCTGGAATGGAAATCTTTCTCCTTCAAAGAAATTGCGTTGTACGAACTGCCTGTCGGACTCTGTGTGCTTGGCTGTAGAAGTCATGAGCAGTGAGACTTTTTGCCCTCTTTTGAAAAACAAAACAACAGCAAAGTCAATTTGTTTCCAAAGACTGAAGCACAGCAAGTGTTCCAAAAGTGGATGGCGTCGCTGGTCTTTACATTCTTGGTTGCAACGGTCGAGATACGATTAAAAAATGTTCCTCTGCGTGCTTTGGTACAGCCAGAAGCCTTAGTGCATCTGCCAGTCCTGTTCGGTGGCCTTACCTGTTGCAGCCCTGGGGATTTGAATTTCTTTTTTTTTTCTTTTTAATGAGTAAAACCATGTGGGGGATCTATTATTTCACTGATCTTTTCCTGTCATATATGAAACTCTAGAGAAAGTTAAAATTGTATAATTGGCAGAATGACTAACGCGGTTTAAACTCGCTGCCGAATCAGTACAGCATGTAATGTATGAGGTGTACTTAAGCGGTCAGGGGTTTCTCTAACTCTTTCCAAGCCAGAGGCAGCTGCATGTTACTGAGTTTCTTCCCTGTGTTTTGACAGAGCGCTCTGAAGTACTTGGTTTCTAATCATGTGACATGATAGAACAAGGTGGGGCAGGAGCAGAGTCAAATAACAACTGTGTATTTTGGAGACAGGTGTAAGCATAGATCTAGATGGGGGTGTACAGCCTTGTTCTGCAGCAGCGCTCTAAGGAAGGGCATCAAACATGAGCAAGAGCAGTTGCTTTTCTGCTAAGAAGGGGTTGGAAATCGTATCTGTTTGTCTTTCTATGGAGTGTTAAGTATTCAAATCACTCTGGTTTGTAGAGGATGTGTCTGTATTTCGGGCTGGTCTCCTTCAGTTCGACTGCTCTCCTGTCCCTCGTTCTATTGAATTCCTCTCCTTGCTTCTGTGTTGTTCTTCTAATGTGCTGAACTATGGCTGGGGCCTTTTGTTTCCCGATGTCTTGCTGTGAGTGTCCGGTGCTGCGCAGCAGCTCGCCCCCCCCCCCCCCCCCCCCCCAGGTTTGCCTGCCGGTGGCTCAGCGCTCTCGCCCCGCGGGGCCAGCTCTGTCTCTGTCCAAGCTTTCTGCCACGGCTGTCCGGTGGGGAAAGGGGCAGTTGTTGCTCTGGGGAGCCCGTCCGGGCGTGGTCCGAGACGGGGAATGTGGCAGAGCCGAGTGCGAGCAAGAGCCATGGCACCGTCCTTTGGCGGACGCCCTGCCACCCCTCTGCTGTGCGGCAGCCGGCGTCGATGATCCGGCGGGGGGCAGGCATCGAGCATGGATTCTGTCTCGTGGGCTGTGGCAGGTGAGTGCTCGTCTGTGGGTTATGCCGGGGAGAGCCGTTGGTGTCGGTCATCCCCCACCCCTCTCCGGGTCCCCCTGTACCCCCAGTGTCAGAGAAAGACGCAGGTGCTGCTGCGCCGCTGTGACCGCACGGGGGTGCTGCGTGAAACGGCGCTTTGTGCTGCCTGCGCGTGGGGGGTGTGCGGTACTGCAGGCCGGGGTACGCGCATGCGCGCTGGCGGCCGCCTGCGGCGCGCTCTGCTACCACGATTTGACTAGGGTTGGGTACTGGGGCGTGGTACACGCGCGTGTGCGGTGACACCGATTTGTGGCGCTCTCTGCTGCCACCCTGTGACCGAAAAGCAGTACTGCAGTCCCGAAGGCGCTGCCGCGCTCCCTGCTGCCACCCTGTGACCGAAAAGCAGTACTGCAGTCCCGAAGGCGCTGCCGCGCTCCCTGCTGCCACCCTGTGACCGAAAAGCAGTACTGCAGTCCCGAAGGCGCTGCCGCGCTCCCTGCTGCCACCCTGTGACCGAAAGTCGGTACTGCAGGCCCAGCGGAGCTTTCCGCGCTCCCTGCTGCCACCCTGTGACCAAAAAGCGGTTATGCAGCCCCGGCGGCGCTGCCGCGCACCCTGCTGCCACCCTGTGACCAAAAGACGGTACTGCAGCTCCGGGTGCGCGCTGCCGCGCTCTCTCCTGCTACCGCCTACAGTGAGTGGGCTACGCACCGGACGCTCTCACCTTTGTGCCCCGCGGCGGCCCCTTCCCCGGGGGATGTTTGGAAAGGCAGTGGGCGGGGCCTGGGGTAGATGAGTCCCGGGCTCTGCCCAGGGAGCTCCTTCTGGGCGAGGTGAGAGCTGTGGGATTGGGCAAGCTCCAGCAGCACCCACAGTAGAGAGAGCCCTGGGATGCAGCTTGGGCTTTTTTTTTTTATTATTTGTCAGCAGTTTCATACGGAGTGTTAAGGGGTGATGAGAGGGTTCTAAAACACACAGCTTTTTTAACTGACAGTTTTGCTGTGGTTTTGTTCTAGGTTGTCCTGGGTTACAGTGCAAAATGTGCCAAAAGAAAAAAATATTCTATTACCATCTTCAGGAGCTGTTGAGACCAGGTGGGGCGGTGCTCTCTGCCTCCCCCCCCCCGGACTATCTCCTGTTACTGGGCACAACAATGCCTTATCGCCTGACTCATCGATAACTCGCTCCTGGACTATCTCCTGTTAATGGCCCATCAAGGAACTGCCTCACGACTCCCCATCCCATTGTGAGATGCTCCGCCCGGGGGTGGGGGGGGCGGGGGGGAAGGAGCCAAGCAGTCCATGCCAAATAAAAACAGAGATTTTGAACACCCTAGCAGCCTTCTTCCAGTGGATTCCCAGAGGAGCTTTTCCCCCCACTGGAGTTCCAGAGGACAAGAGCTACCTACCTACCACTGGACCTTCGGAGGAAGACCAGACTCTTTTACCTGATTGCTGCTTCCACAGAACTACATCCATCGCTTCAGGAGGACTGCAGCCAGCATCTTATCGGACTGCTACTGCCACCCTAACAGGGTGTCAGGTTGTATTCCTGACTCTGTCAGTGTAAACCAGTGGGTTGTTTGTTTTTTCCCTGCCTTGTGTTTTTTATATATATATATATATATATAGAACTGTTATTCCTATTCCCCGTATCTTTGCCTGAACGCCCGTTAATTTCAAAATTATAATAATTTGGAGGGAAGGGGGTTGCACTTTCCATTTCAAGGGAGGCTCCTGCCTTCCTCCACAGACACCTGTCTTTCAAACCAAGACATAGGTGCACTGGATTTTCCTGGAATTCTGAACTTCCTGCAGGATGGCAACTTGTTTTTTGTGACAAGGGTTTGTGATCCCATTTCCTTTCCTAGGACTGAAGGTGAGATTATCGAGTAGCATGAGGATGTGCACCACATCTGCACCTGTCTATGCCCCCCCCATACCCCTGTCTCTGCCTTCAGGTGGGGTTTTTCCCATGCCACCCCGATCTTTGTGGCCTTGACTCCCGTGTGTGTGCCTGGCCCTACTTGTCATGTCCCTGCCTCCCATGGGCCTGCCTTGCCTGCTTTTTTTCATGGTAGGGATGGACAACGACAAGAGTATATGTAAGAAGGCAGTCTTTATTAAGTTGCAAAAACCAAGATGGCTGAGATGGTGCAGCAGAAAAAGCGTACCCTTTTATAACCTTTCTTATCTGTCCACCTGTTCATGCACTAAGGCTGCTAAAATGATTCGCTCAATAGCTTTGTCCATTCACCTCCATTCACATAATGATTGGCTGGAGCTCCTACTGTATTTCTCACTGTACCTACTGTTCTCTTGCCAAGTTTCTGCTCTGTGGTATTACTTGCTCAGTCTCTTCTTGCTCAATCTCTTATAACTTCCTCAAACTTGTTTACAACATTCTTCATCCACTTCTTCTGTCTTTTCAAGGGTATACTGGAATGCTGTCAAGGTCAACTTCATCTTCCTCAATCAGGTTATCCCTGACAGATTTTTGTACCCACTTTATGGGTGTGCATAGCTCACACCCTATCCTCCCCCTGTGCACCTGCCTTCCTCCCCCCCCCCCGCCCCCCCACCATGGGTGTGCCTTGCACCTGCCTCCCATTACCATGTTTTGTGTCCCCCTCCCCTTGTCCCTGCTCCATGCACCTGCCTTGCCCCCACCACTACAAGAACTGCTGCTCCAGATGCAAACTGTTTTAAACAAACTGTTTGCATTCCAAACTTCGCTCTGGCACTTCCTTGGGCCCAAAATGCCATCACCAGTAGATATCAGGGGGAATGAGGGGCACCCAGCAGGGACACCCTGAAGTCTCATGGTTTCCATCAGGCTTTCCCAAGGGCAGGGGTGGGTGGGAGAGTGGAAAAGCAGTATTGCTTTTTACATTTTCTTCCTACATCTCCCTCTTCAGAGCTCCTTGTCCCTGGGTGCTTGTTCTTGCCTGTGGCCCCTGTTCCTGATGGGCTCCAGGTGTGGCCAGTGGGGCTAATAACAGGGCCGGCCCTCCTGTGGGCTATAAAGGGGCTGCCTGAGGGAGCTGATAAAGGGGAACTGGCTGAGGAGGTAGCTGGAGCTACCTCCAGAATGGAATGGCTGGTCCCTGTGGTAAGGAAGGATCCCCCTGAGCTGTCCATGATGGAGCAGACCACCAGCACACATTGCTGGCAGCTTGGTGCCTGCATCGGCTGTGTGTGTGAGCCGCTGGCCAGCCTGGCGGTGGAGGGGAGTTGAGAGAAAAGTGTTGGGGTGCTGAAGATCTGAGCTGGTGCCAGGAGCTGGGGTGAGTCACACGTTCTCCTGTGTGTGTCCCGGTCCACCTCTGCTGCCCTGCCTGCCGCTCCTTCTGCTGCCTGGGAAAGGGCTGCCCAGGGATGGGGAGGGCCAGCAATGGCTTTCTGTCCTGGCCCCTTTGCTGTGGGAGCCTGATGGACAGCCTAACACCTTCCTGATTGCACTGGGGCTTCCCCTCAAGCCAGGGGGAGAGGCAGGGCTGGAAGAAAGTGGAGGCTGAGATGGGGTGCGAAGTCAGGGAAAATGTGGAAGTCAAGACGGGGGTGGAAATGGTGTCACTTTTTACATTGTCTTTGTAAGGCTCCCTCTTTTTGTCTTCCTGACCCTATGTGTTAGTTCTTGCCTCTGTTTCTTTTCCCCTATTGCTTTACAATATTTCCCTGTCCCTTGTCTTGTCCCTGCCTTGTGGTCCTGCTGGTCCCTTTGGCCTCTCTCTCCTGCTCCTCCTCGCTCTTATGTATTCCTCCATCTCTCCCTGGGTTTTTTGCTCAGTGTCCCAGTACTCCTCTCTCTATGCTACTGTCCTGCTCCCTGTCCCTCTCCTGTTTGCAGCATCCCGTTTACTGGCTGCCTGTCCCCCACCTCTTCTCTACCTTCCTCCTGCTTTTTCCCTTCTCTCCTGCTGCGTTTGCTGTGTTTGCACACCGAGCCTTGTAGCCAGCTCAGTGCCAGGATTTGTTCTGGGCAGAGGTGAGTAAACTTTTCCTGCCTCCTCTGTGCCCCTGGATGGTATTCAAGCCCCTGGGTGCAGAGCTCGTGGCTGTGGGCAGGTGCCGGGGAGGGGGCCATGTGCTGTGGGGCTTTGCCCAGGCACCTGTTCCTGATGGGCTCCAGCTGGGGCAGGTGTGGCCACTGAGGCTAATGATGGGGCTGGCCCTACTTTGGGCTATGAAGGGGGCTGCCTGGGCATGCCTGCCTGCAGGAGCTGGCTGAGGAGTCAAACCAAGGGGCTTCCACAGGCAACTGTCTCCAGCTGGTCCCTGTGGCAAGGAAGGATCCCTCCCACCCATCCACAACAGAGAATGCCACCATAACACAGCACCAGGACCTTGGCGCCTCTGTTGGCTGCACACGTGTGAGCTGCTGCATGTCCAGGAAACCTCGTGAGAGAAGTGCATTGAGTCACCCACCGCCTGCTCCTAAGGTCAGGCAGCTGGCACTGTGGAGGAGGAAGGGGCAGAGACAGAGAGAAAAGCCTCGGGGCGGTGAAGGTCTGCCGTTGTCACCAGGAGCCACGTGTCCCCTCGTGTGTGTCCAGGGCCATCCCTGCCCCGGTTCTCTGGATCTCTGCCTGCCTCCTTGCCTGTCCCTGCCTCTGTCTGCCTTTCAGGCTGTCTAGTTCCCCAAAGCTTTTTGCTCTTTTGCTAGCATTGCCCTGTAAAGTGTCACCTTCTACCTTTCCTTTCTATGTCGTTTCCTTCCTGGCACCCCACGAGCTCTGTTCTCATTCTGCCCTATTGCTTGTGAAAAGGGCATTTCTAGGTCTCCCTCTCTCCCTGCCTCCATTTATCCAGGTCCCTGTTGATTGTGGGAAGTGTGGTGGGTTTCCACTAGCGCTTTTGTTGTATTTTCTTCCTCTGGTTGAGGAAAGGAAGTGATGGAGCACCTTGGTGGGCACTCAACAGCCAGCCAAGGTCAACCCATGGCAGTTTGCTTCTACTGGGCTCTCTGTTCCTGTTTTTTCCTCCTTGCATGTTTCTTGTACCCCATTGCTTTTGAAAGTTTCTACCTCTCCGTTCCTGTCTTTTAACTTCTCACTTAAGTCTCTTGAACCCAGTCGCTTTTTAAATTTTCTTGCAACCTCTCTCTTGCTCTCCCCCTCCCTGACCTAATTTTAATTTCCTGCCTGTTTCTCGTATCTTGTTGTTTTTCACATTTTTGCCTGCATCCCTTTACGCAGGTCCATATACCTATTCTTTTAATTCTTGTACCCTTTCACATTTAAAATATTCTTTCTGCTTTTCCCTCTGTCCATCTCCCTGACTCTAGTTCTTAATTCTTCCCTCTGTGTCCTCTACCCAACCACTTCTTCAGTTTTGCTTCTTCCATCTGTCACCCTGCCCCCATGTGTTATTTCTTGCCTGTGTTTCCCGTACTCCATCGCTTTTTGAAATATTTGTTCTACATGTGTTTCTATTTGGCTCCCTGTTTCTATTTTTAATTTCTTGCCTATGTTTCTTTTTCCCTGTTGCTTTAGAATTTGTCCCCGGCCCTTGTTTTGCCTCTGTCTCGTCAGTCCCTTCTGCCTCACTCCCCATCTCTCCGATTTGTCTCTCGGTCCCTATTTTCTGGTGCAATCTCTCAGCTCTCCTCTCTACACCCTTGTCCCCCTCTCCAGCCCTCTCTTGTTCATGGTGTCCCATTTTCTGGCTCCCTCTCCCAATTTCTTAATGCTTTCCCGTGTTTCTTGTGCCTCACTGCATTGCAATTTCTCTTTCTCATTTTCCCTCCCTCTGGCACCCTGTCCCTCCTTTTTAATTCCTCTCTCTGTCCTGTATGCTCTCACTTAAAAAAAAAAAAAAATTCTTCCTCAATTTTCTTCTATCCACCTCCCCGACCCTATTTTTAAATTATTTCTGTTTCTTGTACCCTGTTGCTCTTAAAGATTTCTATCTACTTTTATCCCACATCCTGTCTTTATTTTTTAATTATGCCTTATCTTTCCTCACCACCATCCTTTTAAATTTTTCTTTCTCTGTCTCCATTTTTGTTGGCTGTCACTTTCTGTATTTTTATATCTTTCCCCTTTATTTCCCTAATCCCTATTGCTTACACTGTATTTTCTACATCTACTCTTTGCTTTTTGATATCTTAAGTTTTAACTTTTTCTTTTTCTTCAGTGCCTTTGCTTTACAGATTTTTCTTTCTACTTCTCCATTACTATTTTTATTTTTTTCCCTTATTTCCTTAATCCCCATCGCTTTTAAAAGTTTCTGTCTACAGCCTTGCCTGTCTGTGTTTCACTGTCATGGTTTGGCTGGTCCAGAATCACAGCCCAGCAATGCTCAGCAGGCTGTTAGCAGTTTGAGTCAGCTACAGGTGTAGCCCAGACCACTGTGTCATGCTCAGTATAAAGGGGGAAGGTTTGCTGAGGAAGGGGATCTCCCGCGGGGCTCCTGCAGGGCTCTCTCCTTTCCCTGCTTCTCCTTGCTCCCGAGGACCCCTCTCCTGTCGATCGTGGCTGCTGCACGTTCATTTGGCCCAGTGTAACTTTGCATGCCTCTGTTGGTAGTGGTGCTGTCTCGTTAAACCCGATTTCACTTCGACCCGCAGGTCTCCTCCCCTTTTCTCGACGCCCCTCCCTGGCTAGTGAGGGGTCATCGGGGGACAGGGCAGCTGTTGCAGTGTAGCCCCGGATACGGGCTGGAGGGGCACGTTCGCTGCCTTTTCTGTCCATCGCCCCCGGATTTCCTCAGAGCCCGCGCTTCTCAAATGGGCTTTCTGCGCGTTTCAGTTCGCTTTGCGGCGCTCTGCTGCCACCATGCGGCCAAGGGCAGGTACTGCAGCCCCGACCCGCGGTGTCGTTCGCTGTTTCCACGCTGCCGTTCGCCCGCAGCGGCCATGCGACACCGCGGGGGCTGCCTGGCGCCGTCTGCTGCCTCCCGGTAAGGCAGCCCCGCTGCCGCTCCGCCCCTCGCCCTCTGCCCGTTCGCGCGCCGGCTCCGGCCCCTCCGGCGCGTCGGTGGTGGGCGGGGCAAGCGCGTGCCGGGCAAACGCGTGCCCGGCAGCAGCACGGCGGCGCGCCGGGGGAGGGCCGAGGCCACCGGTGAGGCGAGCGAGTCATCCCTTTCGGCGGGTGCGCGGGGTCTCCTGGTCGCCGGCCGCCCGGAGGTGCCGTCCCGCTCCCTCCTCCCGCCCCTGGTGCGCGTGCTTTGGCGCTGCCCAGCGGTGCTCCCGCCCGCCCAGGGGTGTGTCTTCCATGCTCCCCCCGCCCGGCAGGGGGCGCGCTTTGCCGCATCCCCCGTTCTGGTGGGCGCGTGTTCCTGCATCCTGTCGCGCCGCCGGAAGCGTCACTTCCGCCTCTCTCCCCGCCCCTCCGGGGCGCGTGGCTTCCTGCACTCTCCGGTGCACCGCCCGGCAGTGCGAGTCGCGGCAGGAGCGGCGCGGTCACCGAACGTTGCGGGGCTGGGGCTGCGGCTGGGGCTCTTCTGGCTCGGGCTCCGCCGGGGGAGCGGGTGAGTGGGGAGCGGGCGATCGACCGGTGGGTCCCGGGGAAAGCCGTGAGGCGGGCGGCCAGGCCGGCGGGGCCCGTGTCGGAGGCGCGGAGCGGGGCGGGGGAGGCTGCGGGCGGAGCCGCGCCGTGTGGGAAGAAGCGGGGGGGAGCCGCGCCGTGGGGGGGAGGGTGGGGAGGGCGGTGTCCCCGCAGGGCCTGAAGCCGGGCAGGCGCCTCTCGCGGCACGGCGGGAGCGGCGGTCCCGGGGCGCGGCGCTGCTGGGCTGCCCTGCCGGTGCGCCGGAGCGGGCCGGGCGGTGCTCGCCGGTGTCTGGGGCGGGGCGGCGGGGCCTGCTCAGTGCCGGGCAAAGGGGACGGAAACGGGCCGGCTGGGGCTCCAGGGGGCCCTGCCCGGCCCCTCGGGCAGAACCTGGCTCGGTCTTCTCGCCGCTGGCCGGGCGACCTGACCAAGAGGTTCCTGTTCCGCCGCCTCTTCCCGGCGTCGCGTTCCGCGTCCCACGAGGGAGATCCCGCGCGGGCGGATGCGGTCGGTGCTTGGGCGATGGCCCACGTGGGGCTGGGGGAGCGCGGAGGGGCCAGGGCGAGTGGAAGGGCCCCGCCGCCCCTCCCCACCCAAGCCCGGGGCAGAGAAGCTGGGGACAAAACGCCGTTAATGGAGCACGGTTCGTTCCCCGGGAGGTCCCTTGGGAGTCGAGAGTGTTTTTTTTTTCCGGGCCGAGGAACAGACTTTCCTCCGTGGTAAGTGCAGAGCTGCCTGTTGCCGCCTTGAGAGTTTCTCTTCTCGTGGTTCACCCTGATTTTATGGGTGGGGTGGAGATGGCTTTTTATTTTTAGATGCCCGAGTACATTGTCAGTAACCTGTGGTGTGAGGAAGTGAACTCTTGAGCACCTAGATGCCGGTAGAAATGTAACCAAAGAAACAGGATGGACAGTGATGTTTAAACTTGGTTTATAGTCGATTTGGTTTTTTCATTAGAGTGTTGATGACTGCTTGTCCTGTGGTTCAGTCCACATGCTATTCCGTGGAGCCCTCAGTCTGGGACTTTTATGTGTTAAAAAAAAAAAAACAACTTGTCCTTCAAAAAAAAGGACTAGTCCTTCGTAGGACTGAGGTATAGACTTGGGGAGTCTCTTAAAGACGTGATCAGAATTAAAGCTGGATTTCACTTAACGTTGCTGCTGTTTGTCTTTGCTTTTGTTACTGTCCCCACCGCTCCGTCATGATTGGGAGCTCCGAATCATGCCCTTTTTTTTTTTTTTTCCAATTTGTAATGCCTTTCTCCCCCCTGCCCCTCTCCTAGGACTGTAGCGTACAGACCCTTCATTTAAACATTAGTTTGTTTCCTCACAATTGAGTTCTGATGATTGAAATCGCAGAAATTACACCTGTCTGTCTTACAGATTCAGAGTATTTCTGAACATGTACCCTCACAGACAAATGCTGTGGGGATACGCATCTTCTGCACTTCATCCTCCAGCAGGACAATCCGCTGAGACGGGGACGAGCTGTGAAGGGGCAGTTTCTGCAAGGAGGCAGTTGACAAGGGCAGGTGGGTCGCTGTACATTTTAAGGATAGTATTCGATTTGGGATGTCTAGGGTGAGGAAACCCTGGCTCTATGTAGGCTTGAGAAAAGGTGCGTAGTTATCTGTGTCGATCTAAGGAAGGGAGTTCTGGTGAGACTGAAGCTGCCAATGAGTCAGAAGGAGAAAAAAAAGAAAAAAAAAAAAAGACAGAAAGCACCCAGTTTTCTATGAAAACCAAAATCTCTAGTGGCCTGTCTCAACAGCTGTACCAAAGATGATGCAAAATGCTTTTTCCTCCACTCGGTTGTAGTCATTGCAAACCTTCGCCGAAATAGGAAGCTTTCGATTCCTAGCCCGCTTTGTGCTAAAAGGTGGCTTGTTTTTTTTTTTTTTTTCCTCTCTCAGCAGACTATCAACTGGCATCATTTCACCATGGTGACCCTTTCTTCTGCCCTGGAGGTACAAGACTGGCCCAGAGGATCCCGAGTGGCCTACAAGGACAAGGTACGTCTGCCCCGTGCGTCTGCGTTTTTCCCCAGGTACTTGTAGTACGGACTTTAAAGTGAACGTGAAGAACGTGCCAGCTCTCCTTCTCTAGTTTTGATAGGAAGTGCTTCAGCAGAAACACTCAAAATAAGGTCTGTTCTGGAGCACGTTGTGCCTGTGTGAAGTGTACTCCCCTCCGTTTATTTGCTCTTCCTGAGAGCGTGCGTAGCTTTCTGTTTTGTGTGCTTGCTGAGAAACGATTCTGTGAGAATCGTATGGTGCTGAAAGGGGAAAGAAACTGTGCGTCAGAGTTTGGATGTTCTGAAGAAATGGACTGTGTTCCAGATAAAAGCTTTCTCCTTTTTCAGTCCTTAAGTGTTTAAAATATCTCATAGGGGTACGTGAAAACCTGACTGAGATACTGACATCTGTACTAAGAGCAATCAAGGTCGTGGGTTGGTTTTTTTTTTGTGTTGTGTTGTTTTGTTTTGTTGTTTGGGGTTTTTTTGCTTGTTTGGTGGGTTTTTTCCCCCCACCTCTCTCTGGCAAATCTTCCAGTCCTGTTTGGTAGCCTTAAGCATTGCAGAACTGGGTGGTTGATTTCTGCATTGTGTCGTCATCCCTGTCCGTCATGGTCCCATCTGTGTGTGTGTCGTGTGTGTGTGTGTGTCCCCAAAGTAAAATAGTATGGGGATCTCTTATCTTACTAATTTTTTATAAGTTTCATTTCTGATAGGAAAAAACCCCAAACAGTTCATGTTGTGTAATATACAAATGGACTTGCCTTGTTTAAACTGTAACCGCCCGCGAGCTTCAGGGTACGATTGAAGAGGGTGTTTAAGCAATTTGGTATTTCTTCTATGTGTTTAAAAAGAGAGGCTGCTGAATGTTATGGGTGGTTTTCCCCATATTTGGAGGGAGCACTCCAAAGTACTTTATTTCTGTCTGGCTTTCGGTGGTGCATTTCCCTGGCCATTGGGTGGCATCTCTCCTGGGCGGTGCAGCTGCCCAGATGTCCCTCCTAATGGTGTAATGCACAAGAAACCCCCCAGTCGGATGGGAACGGTGTATTTTGGAGACAGGTGATTTAATGGTATCTGCTTGCAGCTGGGTGAGTGCAGTTAACGCAAACATCAAATCAAATACTTTGGTAGTGTGAGCATTGTTGTTGGATGTACATGAACATCCACGTGCCTTTTCGGTATAAAGTGAACGACTGAGATTTGTTCTTTCTTTAAAGAACGTTTTAAACATGACTTTGTTATGTTTATTTAGAGTTTTACACTTCACTCTGCAGATTTATTGACTGAGCAAGCGAGACGTGCAGCAGCAGCGGCGGCGGCGCAAGGGCTGTAGCTGTTGTGGTGAGTCCGAGGATGGTACGAGGTCTTCCTGCGGTCTCACGGGTGGGGGGGGGGTGGGGGGTGTATCTCCCCCCAGGGGTGCTGTGAGAAAGGGACGAGACGTTTTCCAGCACTATCAAGGGTGTTTGCTTTTATGCTGAGAATGCTTTCAAAATTGTATTGATGAGTCTTAGTATTGATTTTTTTTTTTAATTTTTTTTTAAGCGTACCGATGGCTCTGGCTTTGAACAGATGTGTTGTAGTTTGAGCTGACCTCCTTTAGCTCAACTGCTATCCTATCCCTCATTCTCACTGAATTCTTCTGCTTTCTCCTGTGTTACTTTTCTCATATGCTGAGACATAACTTGGGATTTTTGTTCTTGAGCTGCCGTGTTGTGTCTGGTGCTGCTCGGCAGCTCCCCCTGCCCAGGTTTGCCTGCCGGCCGTTCAGCGTGCTCGCCCGGCGGCGCCAGCCCTGCGGCCGGAGGCTCCTGGCTCTGTCTCCAGCGGGGACCCGCGGGTGCTGCAGCCGGGGCTGTCCGGTGGGGAGAGTCCGGGGCCCAGAGGGTCTCCTCCCCGCTGTTCTGCCCGCCCCCCCCCCCCCCCCCCCCCATCCCTGTCGTCCGTCCCCCCGTCCCGTCCCCCCCCCCCAAGTGATTCCCATGGAGATGTTGCCCCATGCGAGGTTTTTGCGGGACGTTCCCCCGAACCCCCTGCCCTCCGACCTTGTGCCCCCTCCGCCCCACCATGCTCGGCACCGCCCTCCCACCGCCCCTCGGGTGCCGCCTGCACCCCCCGACTTGCCCCTCGCCCCCAGCCCAAGCTCAGACCCGCCCCTTCCCCGCTCCCGCCCCGCCGGGGGCGTGTCCTCCCGCCCCAGGGGCGCGGGGCCGGCGGGCGCTCGGCGCGCAACGCGCGGGGCTGCAGTGCCGGGGCCGCCCCGGGCACGCGCCGCCCGGCGGGCACTGCTGCCGCGCGGCCAAAGCGCGGTCCCGCAGCGCGGCGGTCGCGCGCCGGGCGTGGCCCTTCCGGCGCGCCGGCGGCGGCTCGCGCATGCGCGGTGCGCGAGAGCAGCATGGCGGCGGGTGAGGGGCGAGGTCGGCGGTGAGGCGAGCGAGCTCCTTCGGCGGGTGCGGGAGTCTCTGCTGGCCGCTGGCCGCCGGGGGTGGCGGGACGGGAAGCCTCAAGGCCCGTGCTGCGGCGGGCAGCCCCGGGGAGCTCCCGGGAGCTGGTGGGAGGGAAGAGGGGAAGGAGGCGGACGCCCCTCCAGGCGCCGGGTGCCTTCCCAACTCGCCAGAGCTCCCCTTGAGCCTTCCCCGGCCCCGCTGGCCCCGCGCAGCTGCCCCCAGCTCCAGCACCTCCCCTGCAGCCTGTCTCCCCAGGTCATCCTGTTGTGATGGCAGCAAGCTGGCCCTCGGATGCACTTGATTCTGCCTTAACGTGGATACCATTAACTGCAGTGCAGGGAAAAAGTGGCATCTCCAGAAGCTGCTGTGGAAGGAGGCGATTTGGCCGGGGATGATCTACGGTCATAATGGTCACTGATTCTCCTTGTCTCCCAGAGGCTGCACTGAGGGCACAGGTGTCCCTTCCTCCCCTGAGGATGCTGTTGTCTGCACCCGCCTCGGTCTTGCCTGGGTTGTCTCTGCCTGACCTCGCTCTCGTCGCGGCGTGGGGGCAAAAAGGGGCGGGCGGAGCACTTGCTGGCTGTGGGCAGTGGACAGGAGCTGCTGCGGCTGAAGCTGGAGAGGCCAGAGAAAGAAGAAGGAATCAGAGGCCGGCCGGCCGGCAGCTGCCTCCCGCCGCAGGCAAGCGGAGAGTCCATGTGCGTAACCCATGGCATGGTACGGCCGTGTGATGCATGAACGAGCGAGGCTACATGTCTAGGAAGCCTTGTCTCGCAAGAGTTGAGACAGCCATGTAATCTTTTAGGTGGAGAACCACCATGTGACCGGAGCTGCAGAAGAGGAAGGGAGGAGAGGAAGAGAAGGAAGCGTCTGAACGGGCAAATTCTCCTGGCAGCACTGAGAACAAGGGATGCGGTGAGTCCTGGGCCCTCGGGGCCCCATCGCCCCACTTGTGTGTCCCAGGCCCTCCCTATCCCTCCCCTGGCCCCCTGTCTTTCACATGGTGCTGTGATTTCCCCCTTGCCCGCCCCTGTCTTTTTTTTTTTTTTTTTTTTTTTTTTTCCCCCTCCCCTTTCTCAGTCTCTCTCTGTCCAGCTCCTGGTCTCTAATTTTAAATTCCCCTCTCTCTCTGGAAGCCTGTCAGGACTTTTCTCTGTCTGGCTCTCTGTCCCTGTTGTTTAATTCCTTCCTGTGTGCCCTTTTAGGCCTCACCATTTTTATTTGCTCGGTCTCTCTTGGTCCAGCACAAGATCCGGATTTTTTAAAATTCCTCCCTCTCTGCCCTGCAGCCTGTCGCTTTCGAAGTTCGTGTTGCGATTTCATTCCTTTTGCCGTCTCTCCCTGCTGGGATTTTTCAATTGCTCCCTGTCTGTCTCGCAGCCCGTTGTTGCTTTCTTGTTCTCTCTGTCTCTGTTGGGCTCCCTGTCCCTGTCTTGACCCACTTCTAAAAATGCCTTCCTCTCTGCCTCGTATGCATTGTTCTTGAAACTTCCGTTTCCCGACGTCTCTCTGTAGGTTGCTCCTGGTCCCAGATGTTTATTTCTTCCCTCTCTGTCCTGTGGCCTGTTGCGATTTGGTGTTTCTGCGTGTCTCCTGTTCCCGGCTCTCGGTCCCCGTTTTTCAGTTTCTCTCTCAGCCCTGTAGCCCACTGCTGTTATCTGTCTGTCCTCATCTCTCTCTGGCCAGTTGCCTCTCCCCACATATGTGGTTCCTCCCTCTGCCCTGTGGCCCGTCACTGGTTTTCCGTTCTCTGTCCTGCTCCTTTTCCCCGAGTCTTCAGTTGCTCCCTCTCTGTCCTGTAGCCCATCAAGGGGCTTTGTTTCTTTCTCCATCGCTCCCTGTCCGGCTCCCTGCCCCATCTTTTTAATCCTTCCCTTGCTGCCGTGTGGCGGCTCCCCGCTATCTTCCCTTTCTTCATATCTCTCTCTGGACGGCTCCCGCTTCCCTGTTTTTCAGTTTCTTCCTTCTGGGCCCTGTAGCCTGTGGTGATTGTGCTGCTTTCTCCTTCTCTCTGTCCGGCTGTGGATCCCATTTCTTTAATTCCTCCTGCTTCTCCCTGTAGCCTGTCTTTCTGTCTGCCCTCTCCCCCTTTATCTGTCTCCCCACTCCACCTCTGGCGCCCTGTCCCTGTGTTTTAATTCTTCCCTCTCTGCCCTCCAGCTGTTGCTGTGCTTCCTGCGTGTGTCACACTGGGTCCGGCCCCTCATCTCTGTCTTTTCATTCCTCCCGCTCCTCCCTGGAGCTTGTCGTTGTCATTTTCTTTTGCTGTTGCTCTGTCTGGCTCCAGATCCTCGCAGCTTCCCCCCACCCCTGCCCCGCCTCGTTGCTCCTGGCTGTTTTTTCTGTCTCGATCTCTCTGTGCCTGGCTCTGGCTCCCTGTTGTTTCACTCCTCCCTCTCTGTCCTGTAGCCCATCGGCACATTTTCTTTCGTTGGGCTCTCTTTGGCCGTTTCCCTGTCCCTGTTCAGTTTCTTCCTTCTCAGCCCTGTAGTGTGCCGTGATTCTTTTTCTTTCTCCCCCTCTCCCAGCTCCCAGTCCCTCCCTTTTAATTCCTCCCTCTCTGTCCTGTTGCCTGTCAGGAGTCGTGTGTCCTGGAGTCCCCGGCCCACCCCACCCCCCCCAGCCCCTTCTCACTTTCGCACTTCCTGTCCGTGTTTTTTAATTCCTCCTCCTTTGCTGTGTAGCCTGTTGCTTTTTTCTTCTCTCCATCTCTGTGTCTCAGTGCCCCCATTTTTTAATTCTTACTCTCTGCCCTCTACCCTACCCCTATTTTCACCTTTCTCTGACCCTCTGTATCCAGCTCCCTGTCCCTATCGATTATTTTCTCCCTCTTACTCCTGCACCCGCTGCTATTCCCTGCTGTCGCCATCCCTCTCTGTTCAGCTCTCTGTCCCCAGATTTTAATTCCTTCTTCTGCCCCTCCGTAGCCTGTCTGGATTTTCCCCCTGCTCTCTGTCTGGCTCCCTCTCTCTGCCTTTTCATTCCACATTCTCTGTCCCATAGCCCCAAGCTATTTGTCTGTGTTTCTCAGTCTCTTCTGTCTGGCTCCCTGCTGCTGTTTTTTCTTTCCTCCTTATTTGTCTCATAGCCCATCACTGTTTCGTGGTTTTTTTTTTTTTTTTCTGTCTCTTTGTCCAGCTCCCAGTCCCTGCTCTTGAATTCCTCTTCCCTGTAGCCCGCTGCTGGTTTTTTCTGTTCTCGATCACGCTCTGTCTGGTCCCCTGTCCCTGTTGGTCAATTCTTCCTTCTCTGCCCTGCAGCCCCTGCAGTCTTGTACTTTTTTCCGTCTCTCTCTGGCCGGAGCTCTGTTGCTGCTCATGAGTTCCTCCCTCTCTGCCCTGTAGCCTGTTGCTTTTGTCCTTTCTCCGTCTCGCTTTCTCTGGCTCCCTGATGACGCTATTTTAATATTCCCTCCCTTTTTGTATGAATCGCTATACTTTTTGCTCTCCAGCTTTTTTTTTTTTTTTTCTGGCTCCCCGGCTCTATTTTTTAATTCTTCCACCTGTAGTGTGTAGCTCTGTGGTTTGTACCGTGTTGTTGTTCCCCCCACCCCCGCCCCTTCCCTCCATTGTTGGCTGTCTTGGCTCCCTGTCCCTGTTGTTTCATCCTCCCTCTCTGCCCTGTTCTTTGTTGTCTTTCTCCATGTGTCTCGGTCCAGCTTCCTGCCCCTGTTCTTCTTTCCTTCCTCTCTGTCGTGCTGCCTGTCCCAGTTTTGTCCTGCGTCTCCGTCCTCCTTTGTCGGTCTCTGCCCTGCTCCCTTCTCCCTCTATCTGCTGCCTCTCTTCTTCTCTCCCTGCTGCTTCTTTCTCCACCTGTCGGGCTCCCTGTCCCTGTCTTTCTCTCGCCATCCTGTTCCCTGCCTCAGGCGCTCTCGCTGCATCCGCTACCTGCGTGACTGAAGAAACGTTCGCAGTCTCCTTTGCCCTCCCAGCTGCGTTTGCAGTCCCTTCACAGCAGGCGAGGGGCTGTGAGGGAGCCCAGGGGAGGAGGTGCTGCGCTGCGGGGGTCGAGTGATGGCCCCCCGCTCCTGCGGCACGGCCCAGCCCTCGCCACAGCCGCCGCACGAGCTGTGGGCTCGTTGCCAGGGCCGCATGGCTGCCTGCGGGCGTCCGGCTCGGGCGCCATGCTCAGCGCTGCATCCGGCGAGCAGCAGGCTGTCCTGCCGGCGGGCGCCGCCGGTAACGGCCGCGCGATGCTGCAGGGCCTGTGGGATGGGGCCGCCGTGCCCGCTGCCACTTCCCCGTGAGGAAAGGCCGCTGCTGCCCCCTGGGCACAGGGCTGGTGGGCGTGCTCTTTTCCCTCGCCTGGCTCCCTGACCCCGTTTTCCTTCCACAGACCAGGACTCTGTGTCCTTTCTTTATCTGTGTCTCCCCCTCTCTGTTCTTTTCCCGGTACCTCTCTTTCTCTGCTCCTCAGTTCCTCTCCCTCACCTTATTTTTCTCTTTCTGTTCCTCTGCCCAGCTCCCCATGGCTGTGTTTTCGTTCTCCGTACCTGCTGCCCCAGCGTGGACTGCCGAGCGGTCCCAGGGAAGGGTGAGTGGACGGGCTCTGAGCCCCAGAGCAGGCGTGTTCCTCGCACTTAGATGGGTTTGCAAATAAACCCTCGCTCTGTCTCCTTTGTACTTGCTGAGCAGCGGTCAGAGAGTCCAGGGGAGCAGGTACACAGCGGGGGTAAGGGGCCATGGCTGCAGCTGCGGGCTGGTGCCGGAGGAGCCCCGGAGGGAGCCAGCGAGGCTGATGGCGATGGCCGCTCTGTGTCATGGGGCCGCAGCCCCAGGGGATGGTGCTGCTAGGGCACGCCTGCCCGAGAGTGCCGACAGCAGACGTCGGGCCCCGTCAGGGCAGCTCGCAGGGGTTTTGTGAGCTGGTGGAGAGGAAGGAGGAAGAGGGGCAGATGGCTGCCTCCGGGCACCTGGAGGCCTTCCCACCCCCTGGAAAAGTGCTCCGGCCTGCGCGCCCCATGCAGCTGCCCACAGCTCCAGCACCTGTCCCGTAGCCCCTGACCACCCCAGACCCTGCCCTCGCAGCAGCAAGCTGACCCGCGAACGTGCTTTATTGCCCCATAAGCACGGGTGCCGTTGGCAATGGTCTGGGGCAGGAGGGGGCGTCTCCAGGAGCTCCTGCAGAAGGAGGGGTTCCTGCCTGGGGAAAGGGGTGGCCGTCGCTGTGGACAACAGTTGGCCGTTCTTTGTGTCTCCCAGGGGCAGCGCTGAGGACTTGGTTGCCGGTTCCTCCCCGGGGATGTTGCTGACTGCACCTGGCTCAGGTTTGTGTCCTTATTCTCCCAGTTAAAGCGGTTCCGTTAGTTTAATTCCCTGCCCGGTCACGTTGCTGGTGCCGCAGATACCTGCAGTAGAAGAGCAGGTATCGGCCTTTGCGGTACGGGTCGCTGTCTTTGCTCAGTGCTTTGTACCCCGTGACACGGAGGCAGGTGAGGAAACTCCCCGCTGCTCCTCCGGCCGCCCTTGTGTCTGCTGGGGGTCGCCCCAGCCCCTTTCCCAGGGGATTGCAGGAAGGGTGGTGAGCAGGGCCCCGGGTGTACGAGCCCTGGCCTCTGCACAGGGAGCCCGTTCTGCTCCGGGGCTGCTGCGGTGCGGGCGCTCCGCTGGTCTGGTCGCTGGCGGCAGCTCTTGGAGCCGGCTGGGCTGCGCGGGCGTCGGGGGTTTGCTCACGGCAAGAAGCGGAGGCGTCGGTGTGAGGGAAGAGTTTCGAGACCGGCCGAGGTTCGGCTGTAGGCATAGTAGGAAGTACCCTTTTATGCAGTTGTTTTTGTTGTTTCAGGCTGGCGGTTTTCCGCTGAGGGTTTGGGGGTGGCAAAATGGTTTAATAGCCTGCCATTTTTTTTTTTTAAATTTTAGATGCATTGCATTTTTCTGGAATTCCTGACTATGGGAGATGGAACCTTGTTTTTTTTCCCCACCGTTTTTACTGTGTGCTGTGTAAGTTGCTGATGTCTTGATCTATGCTCTTTTTTCTCTCTTAATAGGACTGATGGTGAAATTGTCCAGCGAGGGTTAGGGTGAGCATCTTGTACTCGCCTGTATACGGAGCTTGAGAGTTTCTCGAGAAGGCATCTTCCCCAGAACTTCTCAGAGAAGAGGGTCTGCGTTCTTTGCGCTGGTAACAGTCTCCAGCCAGGGTCTGTCTTCTGTCGTAGGCCCGGGCACGCGAGCCTTCCCATGACTCCGTTTCTGACTTTTTCATGACGCGCCTGATGAGACGTGTCGTAGTGCCGGTCACAGCAGTTATGTTTCCGTGTAGTTTTTCACCTGTTGTGTGTTTAGCACCGGTTTCTGTGGTTGTAAGGTGCCTGTGTTAGATCTTTCAGCCGCCATGGTTTTTCCGTCAGCTGACCGCCGCTGTGATTCCTTGAGGGGTTCAGTGGTAAGGAGGCGGTCGGTGGTGCTTGTTCCGTGTGCGCTATACTGCACATTAATGAGGTCTCAATGCTCCGGAGGTTTATTCTTTTGCGGTAGGCGGGCGCATCGGTAGCCGCACCGAGGGTCTCGTGCTCCTCGACTCACCGGGGTACCGCCGACCGAGCGCTCCCCGTCTCGCGCGAGAAGCTCCACACACAGATCTGTCCAGCATGTCTCGTGTCCGAGAAGGTGACGAGTGGTCCAGGATGCGCTGGGGTATCCGCTGTCGAGCGGTCTGTTCTCACGGAGCCCTCTTCTGGGACGACGACTTCTCCGCATCCTGTGGATGTTGGGTCTTGGGGCCCGGCTTCTCGCGCGTCCACCGTTGCGGTTGCGGCCGCGGCCGTATCTTTTCGTCAGGGGCCGTGGCATTTGACTTCCGGGGTGGAAGGTGCTAAGGGTCGTACGCGTAGGGCCAGGTGTTGCTTTGGCTTTGGTTTTCTGTGATGGCTGGCTGGCTGTTGTTGGAGTCTAGAGGGTATTCCTACGTGGAAAGGAGATCTCCGGAACCGTTAAGCTGTTGCTCCGCAGCCGGGTGACTCGTTCGATGCCGTTTTCAGATGCAGTGAGACGAGCCGTGCACCAAAGGGTTAGAGGAGGGGCGGGGGAGCGGCCATAAGAAGGTGGGTTGGCACGCAGTGTCAGCGGGCAGATGCGGCCGATGGCTGTGTGAGCAGCTGACAGGTCTTGGTAGGTTTGTTGTATTCCAAAGGCACGAAGTAGCGAGCGAAGCAGGGTATCGGCACTGCGGGTGGCTGGGGCGAGGTGAGCTGGGACTGGTGGGCTGCAGCAGAGAAGTTACTTTTCAGGCGTTGTGTCGTTTGTGAAGTTTATAAGCATCCCTTATGGGTTGTGTTTTACAGGTGGTACCGGAGCCTCAACGCGGCAGCTGGCAGAGGTAGGGTGGGTGGGCGGCCGAGGTAGAGGAGGAGGAGAGGGGAACGGGCACGGGCAGGCTGTGGTTTCGGGCGGTATCTCAGCACGTGCCTTTTGTTTTGGCTTTCGCAGGTCACGCACATAGCCTCGGAGGGGCGAAGCTGCGCGCCGACCAGCGGCCTGAGGAGGCGAGGCGGTTGTCAGCCGGGCCGGCGTCCAAGAGCGGAGCATCCTGCGGCAGCTCGGTCAAGCGTTTCTGTGCGTTTGTGCAGGTGTTACGCAGCTGCCTTTGGAGTTGGGTGAGCTTTTGAGGTGGTGAGCTAAGGAGCAGCAAGGAGGAGCGTGGGGCTGGTGATTTCTCCCAAGCGTGACGGTATTTCTCTGTCTGTTGCTACCTTAGGGGGGCCGCAAGCGATGACAGCTGCAGCGTCCAACACGGGAATCGGTGCGGAGCAGTTGAGCGGAAGACCACGTTCCTTTTGAGGAGGAGGGTGTTTCGAGGAGGTCTGTGGTGACCCGTGTGACAGCTACCACTGTCAGCGGTGTGTGTGGGTTTTTTTTTTTTTTTTCTGTAGGCGATGAGGAGGAACGTGGCAACTGCAGGAGTAATCAGGTTAGTTGATGTGGTTTCTGCTGAGGATGGACGCGGATCCCCAGCCCTCTGGAAGCGAAGCTGAGGGACCAGGGACCGTTGTCCTGCAGTGCGTAACTTTGATTTCAGTTGGAAAAGGGATTTTCCTGGAATGGAAATCTTTCTCCTTCAAAGAAATTGCGTTGTACGAACTGCCTGTCGGACTCTGTGTGCTTGGCTGTAGAAGTCATGAGCAGTGAGACTTTTTGCCCTCTTTTGAAAAACAAAACAACAGCAAAGTCAATTTGTTTCCAAAGACTGAAGCACAGCAAGTGTTCCAAAAGTGGATGGCGTCGCTGGTCTTTACATTCTTGGTTGCAACGGTCGAGATACGATTAAAAAATGTTCCTCTGCGTGCTTTGGTACAGCCAGAAGCCTTAGTGCATCTGCCAGTCCTGTTCGGTGGCCTTACCTGTTGCAGCCCTGGGGATTTGAATTTCTTTTTTTTTTCTTTTTAATGAGTAAAACCATGTGGGGGATCTATTATTTCACTGATCTTTTCCTGTCATATATGAAACTCTAGAGAAAGTTAAAATTGTATAATTGGCAGAATGACTAACGCGGTTTAAACTCGCTGCCGAATCAGTACAGCATGTAATGTATGAGGTGTACTTAAGCGGTCAGGGGTTTCTCTAACTCTTTCCAAGCCAGAGGCAGCTGCATGTTACTGAGTTTCTTCCCTGTGTTTTGACAGAGCGCTCTGAAGTACTTGGTTTCTAATCATGTGACATGATAGAACAAGGTGGGGCAGGAGCAGAGTCAAATAACAACTGTGTATTTTGGAGACAGGTGTAAGCATAGATCTAGATGGGGGTGTACAGCCTTGTTCTGCAGCAGCGCTCTAAGGAAGGGCATCAAACATGAGCAAGAGCAGTTGCTTTTCTGCTAAGAAGGGGTTGGAAATCGTATCTGTTTGTCTTTCTATGGAGTGTTAAGTATTCAAATCACTCTGGTTTGTAGAGGATGTGTCTGTATTTCGGGCTGGTCTCCTTCAGTTCGACTGCTCTCCTGTCCCTCGTTCTATTGAATTCCTCTCCTTGCTTCTGTGTTGTTCTTCTAATGTGCTGAACTATGGCTGGGGCCTTTTGTTTCCCGATGTCTTGCTGTGAGTGTCCGGTGCTGCGCAGCAGCTCGCCCCCCCCCCCCCCCCCCCCCAGGTTTGCCTGCCGGTGGCTCAGCGCTCTCGCCCCGCGGGGCCAGCTCTGTCTCTGTCCAAGCTTTCTGCCACGGCTGTCCGGTGGGGAAAGGGGCAGTTGTTGCTCTGGGGAGCCCGTCCGGGCGTGGTCCGAGACGGGGAATGTGGCAGAGCCGAGTGCGAGCAAGAGCCATGGCACCGTCCTTTGGCGGACGCCCTGCCACCCCTCTGCTGTGCGGCAGCCGGCGTCGATGATCCGGCGGGGGGCAGGCATCGAGCATGGATTCTGTCTCGTGGGCTGTGGCAGGTGAGTGCTCGTCTGTGGGTTATGCCGGGGAGAGCCGTTGGTGTCGGTCATCCCCCACCCCTCTCCGGGTCCCCCTGTACCCCCAGTGTCAGAGAAAGACGCAGGTGCTGCTGCGCCGCTGTGACCGCACGGGGGTGCTGCGTGAAACGGCGCTTTGTGCTGCCTGCGCGTGGGGGGTGTGCGGTACTGCAGGCCGGGGTACGCGCATGCGCGCTGGCGGCCGCCTGCGGCGCGCTCTGCTACCACGATTTGACTAGGGTTGGGTACTGGGGCGTGGTACACGCGCGTGTGCGGTGACACCGATTTGTGGCGCTCTCTGCTGCCACCCTGTGACCGAAAAGCAGTACTGCAGTCCCGAAGGCGCTGCCGCGCTCCCTGCTGCCACCCTGTGACCGAAAAGCAGTACTGCAGTCCCGAAGGCGCTGCCGCGCTCCCTGCTGCCACCCTGTGACCGAAAGTCGGTACTGCAGGCCCAGCGGAGCTTTCCGCGCTCCCTGCTGCCACCCTGTGACCAAAAAGCGGTTATGCAGCCCCGGCGGCGCTGCCGCGCACCCTGCTGCCACCCTGTGACCAAAAGACGGTACTGCAGCTCCGGGTGCGCGCTGCCGCGCTCTCTCCTGCTACCGCCTACAGTGAGTGGGCTACGCACCGGACGCTCTCACCTTTGTGCCCCGCGGCGGCCCCTTCCCCGGGGGATGTTTGGAAAGGCAGTGGGCGGGGCCTGGGGTAGATGAGTCCCGGGCTCTGCCCAGGGAGCTCCTTCTGGGCGAGGTGAGAGCTGTGGGATTGGGCAAGCTCCAGCAGCACCCACAGTAGAGAGAGCCCTGGGATGCAGCTTGGGCTTTTTTTTTTTATTATTTGTCAGCAGTTTCATACGGAGTGTTAAGGGGTGATGAGAGGGTTCTAAAACACACAGCTTTTTTAACTGACAGTTTTGCTGTGGTTTTGTTCTAGGTTGTCCTGGGTTACAGTGCAAAATGTGCCAAAAGAAAAAAATATTCTATTACCATCTTCAGGAGCTGTTGAGACCAGGTGGGGCGGTGCTCTCTGCCTCCCCCCCCCGGACTATCTCCTGTTACTGGGCACAACAATGCCTTATCGCCTGACTCATCGATAACTCGCTCCTGGACTATCTCCTGTTAATGGCCCATCAAGGAACTGCCTCACGACTCCCCGTCCCATTGTGAGATGCTCCGCCCGGGGGTGGGGGGGGGCGGGGGGGAAGGAGCCAAGCAGTCCATGCCAAATAAAAACAGAGATTTTGAACACCCTAGCAGCCTTCTTCCAGTGGATTCCCAGAGGAGCTTTTCCCCCCACTGGAGTTCCAGAGGACAAGAGCTACCTACCTACCACTGGACCTTCGGAGGAAGACCAGACTCTTTTACCTGATTGCTGCTTCCACAGAACTACATCCATCGCTTCAGGAGGACTGCAGCCAGCATCTTATCGGACTGCTACTGCCACCCTAACAGGGTGTCAGGTTGTATTCCTGACTCTGTCAGTGTAAACCAGTGGGTTGTTTGTTTTTTCCCTGCCTTGTGTTTTATATATATATATATATATATATTAGTAAAGAACTGTTATTCCTATTCCCCGTATCTTTGCCTGAACGCCCGTTAATTTCAAAATTATAATAATTTGGAGGGAAGGGGGTTGCACTTTCCATTTCAAGGGAGGCTCCTGCCTTCCTCCACAGACACCTGTCTTTCAAACCAAGACATAGGTGCACTGGATTTTCCTGGAATTCTGAACTTCCTGCAGGATGGCAACTTGTTTTTTGTGACAAGGGTTTGTGATCCCATTTCCTTTCCTAGGACTGAAGGTGAGATTATCGAGTAGCATGAGGATGTGCACCACATCTGCACCTGTCTATGCCCCCCCCATACCCCTGTCTCTGCCTTCAGGTGGGGTTTTTCCCATGCCACCCCGATCTTTGTGGCCTTGACTCCCGTGTGTGTGCCTGGCCCTACTTGTCATGTCCCTGCCTCCCATGGGCCTGCCTTGCCTGCTTTTTTTCATGGTAGGGATGGACAACGACAAGAGTATATGTAAGAAGGCAGTCTTTATTAAGTTGCAAAAACCAAGATGGCTGAGATGGTGCAGCAGAAAAAGCGTACCCTTTTATAACCTTTCTTATCTGTCCACCTGTTCATGCACTAAGGCTGCTAAAATGATTCGCTCAATAGCTTTGTCCATTCACCTCCATTCACATAATGATTGGCTGGAGCTCCTACTGTATTTCTCACTGTACCTACTGTTCTCTTGCCAAGTTTCTGCTCTGTGGTATTACTTGCTCAGTCTCTTCTTGCTCAATCTCTTATAACTTCCTCAAACTTGTTTACAACATTCTTCATCCACTTCTTCTGTCTTTTCAAGGGTATACTGGAATGCTGTCAAGGTCAACTTCATCTTCCTCAATCAGGTTATCCCTGACAGATTTTTGTACCCACTTTATGGGTGTGCATAGCTCACACCCTATCCTCCCCCTGTGCACCTGCCTTCCTCCCCCCCCCCGCCCCCCCACCATGGGTGTGCCTTGCACCTGCCTCCCATTACCATGTTTTGTGTCCCCCTCCCCTTGTCCCTGCTCCATGCACCTGCCTTGCCCCCACCACTACAAGAACTGCTGCTCCAGATGCAAACTGTTTTAAACAAACTGTTTGCATTCCAAACTTCGCTCTGGCACTTCCTTGGGCCCAAAATGCCATCACCAGTAGATATCAGGGGGAATGAGGGGCACCCAGCAGGGACACCCTGAAGTCTCATGGTTTCCATCAGGCTTTCCCAAGGGCAGGGGTGGGTGGGAGAGTGGAAAAGCAGTATTGCTTTTTACATTTTCTTCCTACATCTCCCTCTTCAGAGCTCCTTGTCCCTGGGTGCTTGTTCTTGCCTGTGGCCCCTGTTCCTGATGGGCTCCAGGTGTGGCCAGTGGGGCTAATAACAGGGCCGGCCCTCCTGTGGGCTATAAAGGGGCTGCCTGAGGGAGCTGATAAAGGGGAACTGGCTGAGGAGGTAGCTGGAGCTACCTCCAGAATGGAATGGCTGGTCCCTGTGGTAAGGAAGGATCCCCCTGAGCTGTCCATGATGGAGCAGACCACCAGCACACATTGCTGGCAGCTTGGTGCCTGCATCGGCTGTGTGTGTGAGCCGCTGGCCAGCCTGGCGGTGGAGGGGAGTTGAGAGAAAAGTGTTGGGGTGCTGAAGATCTGAGCTGGTGCCAGGAGCTGGGGTGAGTCACACGTTCTCCTGTGTGTGTCCCGGTCCACCTCTGCTGCCCTGCCTGCCGCTCCTTCTGCTGCCTGGGAAAGGGCTGCCCAGGGATGGGGAGGGCCAGCAATGGCTTTCTGTCCTGGCCCCTTTGCTGTGGGAGCCTGATGGACAGCCTAACACCTTCCTGATTGCACTGGGGCTTCCCCTCAAGCCAGGGGGAGAGGCAGGGCTGGAAGAAAGTGGAGGCTGAGATGGGGTGCGAAGTCAGGGAAAATGTGGAAGTCAAGACGGGGGTGGAAATGGTGTCACTTTTTACATTGTCTTTGTAAGGCTCCCTCTTTTTGTCTTCCTGACCCTATGTGTTAGTTCTTGCCTCTGTTTCTTTTCCCCTATTGCTTTACAATATTTCCCTGTCCCTTGTCTTGTCCCTGCCTTGTGGTCCTGCTGGTCCCTTTGGCCTCTCTCTCCTGCTCCTCCTCGCTCTTATGTATTCCTCCATCTCTCCCTGGGTTTTTTGCTCAGTGTCCCAGTACTCCTCTCTCTATGCTACTGTCCTGCTCCCTGTCCCTCTCCTGTTTGCAGCATCCCGTTTACTGGCTGCCTGTCCCCCACCTCTTCTCTACCTTCCTCCTGCTTTTTCCCTTCTCTCCTGCTGCGTTTGCTGTGTTTGCACACCGAGCCTTGTAGCCAGCTCAGTGCCAGGATTTGTTCTGGGCAGAGGTGAGTAAACTTTTCCTGCCTCCTCTGTGCCCCTGGATGGTATTCAAGCCCCTGGGTGCAGAGCTCGTGGCTGTGGGCAGGTGCCGGGGAGGGGGCCATGTGCTGTGGGGCTTTGCCCAGGCACCTGTTCCTGATGGGCTCCAGCTGGGGCAGGTGTGGCCACTGAGGCTAATGATGGGGCTGGCCCTACTTTGGGCTATGAAGGGGGCTGCCTGGGCATGCCTGCCTGCAGGAGCTGGCTGAGGAGTCAAACCAAGGGGCTTCCACAGGCAACTGTCTCCAGCTGGTCCCTGTGGCAAGGAAGGATCCCTCCCACCCATCCACAACAGAGAATGCCACCATAACACAGCACCAGGACCTTGGCGCCTCTGTTGGCTGCACACGTGTGAGCTGCTGCATGTCCAGGAAACCTCGTGAGAGAAGTGCATTGAGTCACCCACCGCCTGCTCCTAAGGTCAGGCAGCTGGCACTGTGGAGGAGGAAGGGGCAGAGACAGAGAGAAAAGCCTCGGGGCGGTGAAGGTCTGCCGTTGTCACCAGGAGCCACGTGTCCCCTCGTGTGTGTCCAGGGCCATCCCTGCCCCGGTTCTCTGGATCTCTGCCTGCCTCCTTGCCTGTCCCTGCCTCTGTCTGCCTTTCAGGCTGTCTAGTTCCCCAAAGCTTTTTGCTCTTTTGCTAGCATTGCCCTGTAAAGTGTCACCTTCTACCTTTCCTTTCTATGTCGTTTCCTTCCTGGCACCCCACGAGCTCTGTTCTCATTCTGCCCTATTGCTTGTGAAAAGGGCATTTCTAGGTCTCCCTCTCTCCCTGCCTCCATTTATCCAGGTCCCTGTTGATTGTGGGAAGTGTGGTGGGTTTCCACTAGCGCTTTTGTTGTATTTTCTTCCTCTGGTTGAGGAAAGGAAGTGATGGAGCACCTTGGTGGGCACTCAACAGCCAGCCAAGGTCAACCCATGGCAGTTTGCTTCTACTGGGCTCTCTGTTCCTGTTTTTTCCTCCTTGCATGTTTCTTGTACCCCATTGCTTTTGAAAGTTTCTACCTCTCCGTTCCTGTCTTTTAACTTCTCACTTAAGTCTCTTGAACCCAGTCGCTTTTTAAATTTTCTTGCAACCTCTCTCTTGCTCTCCCCCTCCCTGACCTAATTTTAATTTCCTGCCTGTTTCTCGTATCTTGTTGTTTTTCACATTTTTGCCTGCATCCCTTTACGCAGGTCCATGTACCTATTCTTTTAATTCTTGTACCCTTTCACATTTAAAATATTCTTTCTGCTTTTCCCTCTGTCCATCTCCCTGACTCTAGTTCTTAATTCTTCCCTCTGTGTCCTCTACCCAACCACTTCTTCAGTTTTGCTTCTTCCATCTGTCACCCTGCCCCCATGTGTTATTTCTTGCCTGTGTTTCCCGTACTCCATCGCTTTTTGAAATATTTGTTCTACATGTGTTTCTATTTGGCTCCCTGTTTCTATTTTTAATTTCTTGCCTATGTTTCTTTTTCCCTGTTGCTTTAGAATTTGTCCCCGGCCCTTGTTTTGCCTCTGTCTCGTCAGTCCCTTCTGCCTCACTCCCCATCTCTCCGATTTGTCTCTCGGTCCCTATTTTCTGGTGCAATCTCTCAGCTCTCCTCTCTACACCCTTGTCCCCCTCTCCAGCCCTCTCTTGTTCATGGTGTCCCATTTTCTGGCTCCCTCTCCCAATTTCTTAATGCTTTCCCGTGTTTCTTGTGCCTCACTGCATTGCAATTTCTCTTTCTCATTTTCCCTCCCTCTGGCACCCTGTCCCTCCTTTTTAATTCCTCTCTCTGTCCTGTATGCTCTCACTTAAAAAAAAAAAAAAAATTCTTCCTCAATTTTCTTCTATCCACCTCCCCGACCCTATTTTTAAATTATTTCTGTTTCTTGTACCCTGTTGCTCTTAAAGATTTCTATCTACTTTTATCCCACATCCTGTCTTTATTTTTTAATTATGCCTTATCTTTCCTCACCACCATCCTTTTAAATTTTTCTTTCTCTGTCTCCATTTTTGTTGGCTGTCACTTTCTGTATTTTTATATCTTTCCCCTTTATTTCCCTAATCCCTATTGCTTACACTGTATTTTCTACATCTACTCTTTGCTTTTTGATATCTTAAGTTTTAACTTTTTCTTTTTCTTCAGTGCCTTTGCTTTACAGATTTTTCTTTCTACTTCTCCATTACTATTTTTATTTTTTTCCCTTATTTCCTTAATCCCCATCGCTTTTAAAAGTTTCTGTCTACAGCCTTGCCTGTCTGTGTTTCACTGTCATGGTTTGGCTGGTCCAGAATCACAGCCCAGCAATGCTCAGCAGGCTGTTAGCAGTTTGAGTCAGCTACAGGTGTAGCCCAGACCACTGTGTCATGCTCAGTATAAAGGGGGAAGGTTTGCTGAGGAAGGGGATCTCCCGCGGGGCTCCTGCAGGGCTCTCTCCTTTCCCTGCTTCTCCTTGCTCCCGAGGACCCCTCTCCTGTCGATCGTGGCTGCTGCACGTTCATTTGGCCCAGTCTAACTTTGCATGCCTCTGTTGGTAGTGGTGCTGTCTCGTTAAACCCGATTTCACTTCGACCCGCAGGTCTCCTCCCCTTTTCTCGACGCCCCTCCCTGGCTAGTGAGGGGTCATCGGGGGACAGGGCAGCTGTTGCAGTGTAGCCCCGGATACGGGCTGGAGGGGCACGTTCGCTGCCTTTTCTGTCCATCGCCCCCGGATTTCCTCAGAGCCCGCGCTTCTCAAATGGGCTTTCTGCGCGTTTCAGTTCGCTTTGCGGCGCTCTGCTGCCACCATGCGGCCAAGGGCAGGTACTGCAGCCCCGACCCGCGGTGTCGTTCGCTGTTTCCACGCTGCCGTTCGCCCGCAGCGGCCATGCGACACCGCGGGGGCTGCCTGGCGCCGTCTGCTGCCTCCCGGTAAGGCAGCCCCGCTGCCGCTCCGCCCCTCGCCCTCTGCCCGTTCGCGCGCCGGCTCCGGCCCCTCCGGCGCGTCGGTGGTGGGCGGGGCAAGCGCGTGCCGGGCAAACGCGTGCCCGGCAGCAGCACGGCGGCGCGCCGCGGGAGGGCCGAGGCCACCGGTGAGGCGAGCGAGTCATCCCTTTCGGCGGGTGCGCGGGGTCTCCTGGTCGCCGGCCGCCCGGAGGTGCCGTCCCGCTCCCTCCTCCCGCCCCTGGTGCGCGTGCTTTGGCGCTGCCCAGCGGTGCTCCCGCCCGCCCAGGGGTGTGTCTTCCATGCTCCCCCCGCCCGGCAGGGGGCGCGCTTTGCCGCATCCCCCGTTCTGGTGGGCGCGTGTTCCTGCATCCTGTCGCGCCGCCGGAAGCGTCACTTCCGCCTCTCTCCCCGCCCCTCCGGGGCGCGTGGCTTCCTGCACTCTCCGGTGCACCGCCCGGCAGTGCGAGTCGCGGCAGGAGCGGCGCGGTCACCGAACGTTGCGGGGCTGGGGCTGCGGCTGGGGCTCTTCTGGCTCGGGCTCCGCCGGGGGAGCGGGTGAGTGGGGAGCGGGCGATCGACCGGTGGGTCCCGGGGAAAGCCGTGAGGCGGGCGGCCAGGCCGGCGGGGCCCGTGTCGGAGGCGCGGAGCGGGGCGGGGGAGGCTGCGGGCGGAGCCGCGCCGTGTGGGAAGAAGCGGGGGGGAGCCGCGCCGTGGGGGGGAGGGTGGGGAGGGCGGTGTCCCCGCAGGGCCTGAAGCCGGGCAGGCGCCTCTCGCGGCACGGCGGGAGCGGCGGTCCCGGGGCGCGGCGCTGCTGGGCTGCCCTGCCGGTGCGCCGGAGCGGGCCGGGCGGTGCTCGCCGGTGTCTGGGGCGGGGCGGCGGGGCCTGCTCAGTGCCGGGCAAAGGGGACGGAAACGGGCCGGCTGGGGCTCCAGGGGGCCCTGCCCGGCCCC
Source organism: Leptosomus discolor (assembly GCF_034619465.1). Taxonomy (NCBI): domain Eukaryota; kingdom Metazoa; phylum Chordata; class Aves; order Leptosomiformes; family Leptosomidae; genus Leptosomus; species Leptosomus discolor. The sequence continues at coordinate 99,790 of NW_028237755.1, forward strand.
TCGGGCAGAACCTGGCTCGGTCTTCTCGCCGCTGGCCGGGCGACCTGACCAAGAGGTTCCTGTTCCGCCGCCTCTTCCCGGCGTCGCGTTCCGCGTCCCACGAGGGAGATCCCGCGCGGGCGGATGCGGTCGGTGCTTGGGCGATGGCCCACGTGGGGCTGGGGGAGCGCGGAGGGGCCAGGGCGAGTGGAAGGGCCCCGCCGCCCCTCCCCACCCAAGCCCGGGGCAGAGAAGCTGGGGACAAAACGCCGTTAATGGAGCACGGTTCGTTCCCCGGGAGGTCCCTTGGGAGTCGAGAGTGTTTTTTTTTCCGGGCCGAGGAACAGACTTTCCTCCGTGGTAAGTGCAGAGCTGCCTGTTGCCGCCTTGAGAGTTTCTCTTCTCGTGGTTCACCCTGATTTTATGGGTGGGGTGGAGATGGCTTTTTATTTTTAGATGCCCGAGTACATTGTCAGTAACCTGTGGTGTGAGGACAGTGAACTCTTGAGCACCTAGATGCCGGTAGAAATGTAACCAAAGAAACAGGATGGACAGTGATGTTTAAACTTGGTTTATAGTCGATTTGGTTTTTTCATTAGAGTGTTGATGACTGCTTGTCCTGTGGTTCAGTCCACATGCTATTCCGTGGAGCCCTCAGTCTGGGACTTTTATGTGTTAAAAAAAAAAAAACAACTTGTCCTTCAAAAAAAAGGACTAGTCCTTCGTAGGACTGAGGTATAGACTTGGGGAGTCTCTTAAAGACGTGATCAGAATTAAAGCTGGATTTCACTTAACGTTGCTGCTGTTTGTCTTTGCTTTTGTTACTGTCCCCACCGCTCCGTCATGATTGGGAGCTCCGAATCATGCCCTTTTTTTTTTTTTTTTCAATTTGTAATGCCTTTCTCCCCCCTGCCCCTCTCCTAGGACTGTAGCGTACAGACCCTTCATTTAAACATTAGTTTGTTTCCTCACAATTGAGTTCTGATGATTGAAATCGCAGAAATTACACCTGTCTGTCTTACAGATTCAGAGTATTTCTGAACATGTACCCTCACAGACAAATGCTGTGGGGATACGCATCTTCTGCACTTCATCCTCCAGCAGGACAATCCGCTGAGACGGGGACGAGCTGTGAAGGGGCAGTTTCTGCAAGGAGGCAGTTGACAAGGGCAGGTGGGTCGCTGTACATTTTAAGGATAGTATTCGATTTGGGATGTCTAGGGTGAGGAAACCCTGGCTCTATGTAGGCTTGAGAAAAGGTGCGTAGTTATCTGTGTCGATCTAAGGAAGGGAGTTCTGGTGAGACTGAAGCTGCCAATGAGTCAGAAGGAGAAAAAAAAGAAAAAAAAAAAAAGACAGAAAGCACCCAGTTTTCTATGAAAACCAAAATCTCTAGTGGCCTGTCTCAACAGCTGTACCAAAGATGATGCAAAATGCTTTTTCCTCCACTCGGTTGTAGTCATTGCAAACCTTCGCCGAAATAGGAAGCTTTCGATTCCTAGCCCGCTTTGTGCTAAAAGGTGGCTTGTTTTTTTTTTTTTTTCCTCTCTCAGCAGACTATCAACTGGCATCATTTCACCATGGTGACCCTTTCTTCTGCCCTGGAGGTACAAGACTGGCCCAGAGGATCCCGAGTGGCCTACAAGGACAAGGTACGTCTGCCCCGTGCGTCTGCGTTTTTCCCCAGGTACTTGTAGTACGGACTTTAAAGTGAACGTGAAGAACGTGCCAGCTCTCCTTCTCTAGTTTTGATAGGAAGTGCTTCAGCAGAAACACTCAAAATAAGGTCTGTTCTGGAGCACGTTGTGCCTGTGTGAAGTGTACTCCCCTCCGTTTATTTGCTCTTCCTGAGAGCGTGCGTAGCTTTCTGTTTTGTGTGCTTGCTGAGAAACGATTCTGTGAGAATCGTATGGTGCTGAAAGGGGAAAGAAACTGTGCGTCAGAGTTTGGATGTTCTGAAGAAATGGACTGTGTTCCAGATAAAAGCTTTCTCCTTTTTCAGTCCTTAAGTGTTTAAAATATCTCATAGGGGTACGTGAAAACCTGACTGAGATACTGACATCTGTACTAAGAGCAATCAAGGTCGTGGGTTGGTTTTTTTTTTGTGTTGTGTTGTTTTGTTTTGTTGTTTGGGGTTTTTTTGCTTGTTTGGTGGGTTTTTTCCCCCCACCTCTCTCTGGCAAATCTTCCAGTCCTGTTTGGTAGCCTTAAGCATTGCAGAACTGGGTGGTTGATTTCTGCATTGTGTCGTCATCCCTGTCCGTCATGGTCCCATCTGTGTGTGTGTCGTGTGTGTGTGTGTGTCCCCAAAGTAAAATAGTATGGGGATCTCTTATCTTACTAATTTTTTATAAGTTTCATTTCTGATAGGAAAAAACCCCAAACAGTTCATGTTGTGTAATATACAAATGGACTTGCCTTGTTTAAACTGTAACCGCCCGCGAGCTTCAGGGTACGATTGAAGAGGGTGTTTAAGCAATTTGGTATTTCTTCTATGTGTTTAAAAAGAGAGGCTGCTGAATGTTATGGGTGGTTTTCCCCATATTTGGAGGGAGCACTCCAAAGTACTTTATTTCTGTCTGGCTTTCGGTGGTGCATTTCCCTGGCCATTGGGTGGCATCTCTCCTGGGCGGTGCAGCTGCCCAGATGTCCCTCCTAATGGTGTAATGCACAAGAAACCCCCCAGTCGGATGGGAACGGTGTATTTTGGAGACAGGTGATTTAATGGTATCTGCTTGCAGCTGGGTGAGTGCAGTTAACGCAAACATCAAATCAAATACTTTGGTAGTGTGAGCATTGTTGTTGGATGTACATGAACATCCACGTGCCTTTTCGGTATAAAGTGAACGACTGAGATTTGTTCTTTCTTTAAAGAACGTTTTAAACATGACTTTGTTATGTTTATTTAGAGTTTTACACTTCACTCTGCAGATTTATTGACTGAGCAAGCGAGACGTGCAGCAGCAGCGGCGGCGGCGCAAGGGCTGTAGCTGTTGTGGTGAGTCCGAGGATGGTACGAGGTCTTCCTGCGGTCTCACGGGTGGGGGGGGGGTGGGGGGTGTATCTCCCCCCAGGGGTGCTGTGAGAAAGGGACGAGACGTTTTCCAGCACTATCAAGGGTGTTTGCTTTTATGCTGAGAATGCTTTCAAAATTGTATTGATGAGTCTTAGTATTGATTTTTTTTTTTAATTTTTTTTTAAGCGTACCGATGGCTCTGGCTTTGAACAGATGTGTTGTAGTTTGAGCTGACCTCCTTTAGCTCAACTGCTATCCTATCCCTCATTCTCACTGAATTCTTCTGCTTTCTCCTGTGTTACTTTTCTCATATGCTGAGACATAACTTGGGATTTTTGTTCTTGAGCTGCCGTGTTGTGTCTGGTGCTGCTCGGCAGCTCCCCCTGCCCAGGTTTGCCTGCCGGCCGTTCAGCGTGCTCGCCCGGCGGCGCCAGCCCTGCGGCCGGAGGCTCCTGGCTCTGTCTCCAGCGGGGACCCGCGGGTGCTGCAGCCGGGGCTGTCCGGTGGGGAGAGTCCGGGGCCCAGAGGGTCTCCTCCCCGCTGTTCTGCCCGCCCCCCCCCCCCCCCCCCCCCCCATCCCTGTCGTCCGTCCCCCCGTCCCGTCCCCCCCCCCCCCAAGTGATTCCCATGGAGATGTTGCCCCATGCGAGGTTTTTGCGGGACGTTCCCCCGAACCCCCTGCCCTCCGACCTTGTGCCCCCTCCGCCCCACCATGCTCGGCACCGCCCTCCCACCGCCCCTCGGGTGCCGCCTGCACCCCCAGACTTGCCCCTCGCCCCCAGCCCAAGCTCAGACCCGCCCCTTCCCCGCTCCCGCCCCGCCGGGGGCGTGTCCTCCCGCCCCAGGGGCGCGGGGCCGGCGGGCGCTCGGCGCGCAACGCGCGGGGCTGCAGTGCCGGGGCCGCCCCGGGCACGCGCCGCCCGGCGGGCACTGCTGCCGCGCGGCCAAAGCGCGGTCCCGCAGCGCGGCGGTCGCGCGCCGGGCGTGGCTCTTCCGGCGCGCCGGCGGCGGCTCGCGCATGCGCGGTGCGCGAGAGCAGCATGGCGGCGGGTGAGGGGCGAGGTCGGCGGTGAGGCGAGCGAGCTCCTTCGGCGGGTGCGGGAGTCTCTGCTGGCCGCTGGCCGCCGGGGGTGGCGGGACGGGAAGCCTCAAGGCCCGTGCTGCGGCGGGCAGCCCCGGGGAGCTCCCGGGAGCTGGTGGGAGGGAAGAGGGGAAGGAGGCGGACGCCCCTCCAGGCGCCGGGTGCCTTCCCAACTCGCCAGAGCTCCCCTTGAGCCTTCCCCGGCCCCGCTGGCCCCGCGCAGCTGCCCCCAGCTCCAGCACCTCCCCTGCAGCCTGTCTCCCCAGGTCATCCTGTTGTGATGGCAGCAAGCTGGCCCTCGGATGCACTTGATTCTGCCTTAACGTGGATACCATTAACTGCAGTGCAGGGAAAAAGTGGCATCTCCAGAAGCTGCTGTGGAAGGAGGCGATTTGGCCGGGGATGATCTACGGTCATAATGGTCACTGATTCTCCTTGTCTCCCAGAGGCTGCACTGAGGGCACAGGTGTCCCTTCCTCCCCTGAGGATGCTGTTGTCTGCACCCGCCTCGGTCTTGCCTGGGTTGTCTCTGCCTGACCTCGCTCTCGTCGCGGCGTGGGGGCAAAAAGGGGCGGGCGGAGCACTTGCTGGCTGTGGGCAGTGGACAGGAGCTGCTGCGGCTGAAGCTGGAGAGGCCAGAGAAAGAAGAAGGAATCAGAGGCCGGCCGGCCGGCAGCTGCCTCCCGCCGCAGGCAAGCGGAGAGTCCATGTGCGTAACCCATGGCATGGTACGGCCGTGTGATGCATGAACGAGCGAGGCTACATGTCTAGGAAGCCTTGTCTCGCAAGAGTTGAGACAGCCATGTAATCTTTTAGGTGGAGAACCACCATGTGACCGGAGCTGCAGAAGAGGAAGGGAGGAGAGGAAGAGAAGGAAGCGTCTGAACGGGCAAATTCTCCTGGCAGCACTGAGAACAAGGGATGCGGTGAGTCCTGGGCCCTCGGGGCCCCATCGCCCCACTTGTGTGTCCCAGGCCCTCCCTATCCCTCCCCTGGCCCCCTGTCTTTCACATGGTGCTGTGATTTCCCCCTTGCCCGCCCCTGTCTTTTTTTTTTTTTTTTTTTTTTTTTTTCCCCCTCCCCTTTCTCAGTCTCTCTCTGTCCAGCTCCTGGTCTCTAATTTTAAATTCCCCTCTCTCTCTGGAAGCCTGTCAGGACTTTTCTCTGTCTGGCTCTCTGTCCCTGTTGTTTAATTCCTTCCTGTGTGCCCTTTTAGGCCTCACCATTTTTATTTGCTCGGTCTCTCTTGGTCCAGCACAAGATCCGGATTTTTTAAAATTCCTCCCTCTCTGCCCTGCAGCCTGTCGCTTTCGAAGTTCGTGTTGCGATTTCATTCCTTTTGCCGTCTCTCCCTGCTGGGATTTTTCAATTGCTCCCTGTCTGTCTCGCAGCCCGTTGTTGCTTTCTTGTTCTCTCTGTCTCTGTTGGGCTCCCTGTCCCTGTCTTGACCCACTTCTAAAAATGCCTTCCTCTCTGCCTCGTATGCATTGTTCTTGAAACTTCCGTTTCCCGACGTCTCTCTGTAGGTTGCTCCTGGTCCCAGATGTTTATTTCTTCCCTCTCTGTCCTGTGGCCTGTTGCGATTTGGTGTTTCTGCGTGTCTCCTGTTCCCGGCTCTCGGTCCCCGTTTTTCAGTTTCTCTCTCAGCCCTGTAGCCCACTGCTGTTATCTGTCTGTCCTCATCTCTCTCTGGCCAGTTGCCTCTCCCCACATATGTGGTTCCTCCCTCTGCCCTGTGGCCCGTCACTGGTTTTCTGTTCTCTGTCCTGCTCCTTTTCCCCGAGTCTTCAGTTGCTCCCTCTCTGTCCTGTAGCCCATCAAGGGGCTTTGTTTCTTTCTCCATCGCTCCCTGTCCGGCTCCCTGCCCCATCTTTTTAATCCTTCCCTTGCTGCCGTGTGGCGGCTCCCCGCTATCTTCCCTTTCTTCATATCTCTCTCTGGACGGCTCCCGCTTCCCTGTTTTTCAGTTTCTTCCTTCTGGGCCCTGTAGCCTGTGGTGATTGTGCTGCTTTCTCCTTCTCTCTGTCCGGCTGTGGATCCCATTTCTTTAATTCCTCCTGCTTCTCCCTGTAGCCTGTCTTTCTGTCTGCCCTCTCCCCCTTTATCTGTCTCCCCACTCCACCTCTGGCGCCCTGTCCCTGTGTTTTAATTCTTCCCTCTCTGCCCTCCAGCTGTTGCTGTGCTTCCTGCGTGTGTCACACTGGGTCCGGCCCCTCATCTCTGTCTTTTCATTCCTCCCGCTCCTCCCTGGAGCTTGTCGTTGTCATTTTCTTTTGCTGTTGCTCTGTCTGGCTCCAGATCCTCGCAGCTTCCCCCCACCCCTGCCCCGCCTCGTTGCTCCTGGCTGTTTTTTCTGTCTCGATCTCTCTGTGCCTGGCTCTGGCTCCCTGTTGTTTCACTCCTCCCTCTCTGTCCTGTAGCCCATCGGCACATTTTCTTTCGTTGGGCTCTCTTTGGCCGTTTCCCTGTCCCTGTTCAGTTTCTTCCTTCTCAGCCCTGTAGTGTGCCGTGATTCTTTTTCTTTCTCCCCCTCTCCCAGCTCCCAGTCCCTCCCTTTTAATTCCTCCCTCTCTGTCCTGTTGCCTGTCAGGAGTCGTGTGTCCTGGAGTCCCCGGCCCACCCCACCCCCCCCAGCCCCTTCTCACTTTCGCACTTCCTGTCCGTGTTTTTTAATTCCTCCTCCTTTGCTGTGTAGCCTGTTGCTTTTTTCTTCTCTCCATCTCTGTGTCTCAGTGCCCCCATTTTTTAATTCTTACTCTCTGCCCTCTACCCTACCCCTATTTTCACCTTTCTCTGACCCTCTGTATCCAGCTCCCTGTCCCTATCGATTATTTTCTCCCTCTTACTCCTGCACCCGCTGCTATTCCCTGCTGTCGCCATCCCTCTCTGTTCAGCTCTCTGTCCCCAGATTTTAATTCCTTCTTCTGCCCCTCCGTAGCCTGTCTGGATTTTCCCCCTGCTCTCTGTCTGGCTCCCTCTCTCTGCCTTTTCATTCCACATTCTCTGTCCCATAGCCCCAAGCTATTTGTCTGTGTTTCTCAGTCTCTTCTGTCTGGCTCCCTGCTGCTGTTTTTTCTTTCCTCCTTATTTGTCTCATAGCCCATCACTGTTTCGTGGTTTTTTTTTTTTTTTTTCTGTCTCTTTGTCCAGCTCCCAGTCCCTGCTCTTGAATTCCTCTTCCCTGTAGCCCGCTGCTGGTTTTTTCTGTTCTCGATCACGCTCTGTCTGGTCCCCTGTCCCTGTTGGTCAATTCTTCCTTCTCTGCCCTGCAGCCCCTGCAGTCTTGTACTTTTTTCCGTCTCTCTCTGGCCGGAGCTCTGTTGCTGCTCATGAGTTCCTCCCTCTCTGCCCTGTAGCCTGTTGCTTTTGTCCTTTCTCCGTCTCGCTTTCTCTGGCTCCCTGATGACGCTATTTTAATATTCCCTCCCTTTTTGTATGAATCGCTATACTTTTTGCTCTCCAGCTTTTTTTTTTTTTTTTCTGGCTCCCCGGCTCTATTTTTTAATTCTTCCACCTGTAGTGTGTAGCTCTGTGGTTTGTACCGTGTTGTTGTTCCCCCCACCCCCGCCCCTTCCCTCCATCGTTGGCTGTCTTGGCTCCCTGTCCCTGTTGTTTCATCCTCCCTCTCTGCCCTGTTCTTTGTTGTCTTTCTCCATGTGTCTCGGTCCAGCTTCCTGCCCCTGTTCTTCTTTCCTTCCTCTCTGTCGTGCTGCCTGTCCCAGTTTTGTCCTGCGTCTCCGTCCTCCTTTGTCGGTCTCTGCCCTGCTCCCTTCTCCCTCTATCTGCTGCCTCTCTTCTTCTCTCCCTGCTGCTTCTTTCTCCACCTGTCGGGCTCCCTGTCCCTGTCTTTCTCTCGCCATCCTGTTCCCTGCCTCAGGCGCTCTCGCTGCATCCGCTACCTGCGTGACTGAAGAAACGTTCGCAGTCTCCTTTGCCCTCCCAGCTGCGTTTGCAGTCCCTTCACAGCAGGCGAGGGGCTGTGAGGGAGCCCAGGGGAGGAGGTGCTGCGCTGCGGGGGTCGAGTGATGGCCCCCCGCTCCTGCGGCACGGCCCAGCCCTCGCCACAGCCGCCGCACGAGCTGTGGGCTCGTTGCCAGGGCCGCATGGCTGCCTGCGGGCGTCCGGCTCGGGCGCCATGCTCAGCGCTGCATCCGGCGAGCAGCAGGCTGTCCTGCCGGCGGGCGCCGCCGGTAACGGCCGCGCGATGCTGCAGGGCCTGTGGGATGGGGCCGCCGTGCCCGCTGCCACTTCCCCGTGAGGAAAGGCCGCTGCTGCCCCCTGGGCACAGGGCTGGTGGGCGTGCTCTTTTCCCTCGCCTGGCTCCCTGACCCCGTTTTCCTTCCACAGACCAGGACTCTGTGTCCTTTCTTTATCTGTGTCTCCCCCTCTCTGTTCTTTTCCCGGTACCTCTCTTTCTCTGCTCCTCAGTTCCTCTCCCTCACCTTATTTTTCTCTTTCTGTTCCTCTGCCCAGCTCCCCATGGCTGTGTTTTTGTTCTCCGTACCTGCTGCCCCAGCGTGGACTGCCGAGCGGTCCCAGGGAAGGGTGAGTGGACGGGCTCTGAGCCCCAGAGCAGGCGTGTTCCTCGCACTTAGATGGGTTTGCAAATAAACCCTCGCTCTGTCTCCTTTGTACTTGCTGAGCAGCGGTCAGAGAGTCCAGGGGAGCAGGTACACAGCGGGGGTAAGGGGCCATGGCTGCAGCTGCGGGCTGGTGCCGGAGGAGCCCCGGAGGGAGCCAGCGAGGCTGATGGCGATGGCCGCTCTGTGTCATGGGGCCGCAGCCCCAGGGGATGGTGCTGCTAGGGCACGCCTGCCCGAGAGTGCCGACAGCAGACGTCGGGCCCCGTCAGGGCAGCTCCCAGGGGTTTTGTGAGCTGGTGGAGAGGAAGGAGGAAGAGGGGCAGATGGCTGCCTCCGGGCACCTGGAGGCCTTCCCACCCCCTGGAAAAGTGCTCCGGCCTGCGCGCCCCATGCAGCTGCCCACAGCTCCAGCACCTGTCCCGTAGCCCCTGACCACCCCAGACCCTGCCCTCGCAGCAGCAAGCTGACCCGCGAACGTGCTTTATTGCCCCATAAGCACGGGTGCCGTTGGCAATGGTCTGGGGCAGGAGGGGGCGTCTCCAGGAGCTCCTGCAGAAGGAGGGGTTCCTGCCTGGGGAAAGGGGTGGCCGTCGCTGTGGACAACAGTTGGCCGTTCTTTGTGTCTCCCAGGGGCAGCGCTGAGGACTTGGTTGCCGGTTCCTCCCCGGGGATGTTGCTGACTGCACCTGGCTCAGGTTTGTGTCCTTATTCTCCCAGTTAAAGCGGTTCCGTTAGTTTAATTCCCTGCCCGGTCACGTTGCTGGTGCCGCAGATACCTGCAGTAGAAGAGCAGGTATCGGCCTTTGCGGTACGGGTCGCTGTCTTTGCTCAGTGCTTTGTACCCCGTGACACGGAGGCAGGTGAGGAAACTCCCCGCTGCTCCTCCGGCCGCCCTTGTGTCTGCTGGGGGTCGCCCCAGCCCCTTTCCCAGGGGATTGCAGGAAGGGTGGTGAGCAGGGCCCCGGGTGTACGAGCCCTGGCCTCTGCACAGGGAGCCCGTTCTGCTCCGGGGCTGCTGCGGTGCGGGCGCTCCGCTGGTCTGGTCGCTGGCGGCAGCTCTTGGAGCCGGCTGGGCTGCGCGGGCGTCGGGGGTTTGCTCACGGCAAGAAGCGGAGGCGTCGGTGTGAGGGAAGAGTTTCGAGACCGGCCGAGGTTCGGCTGTAGGCATAGTAGGAAGTACCCTTTTATGCAGTTGTTTTTGTTGTTTCAGGCTGGCGGTTTTCCGCTGAGGGTTTGGGGGTGGCAAAATGGTTTAATAGCCTGCCATTTTTTTTTTTTAAATTTTAGATGCATTGCATTTTTCTGGAATTCCTGACTATGGGAGATGGAACCTTGTTTTTTTTCCCCACCGTTTTTACTGTGTGCTGTGTAAGTTGCTGATGTCTTGATCTATGCTCTTTTTTCTCTCTTAATAGGACTGATGGTGAAATTGTCCAGCGAGGGTTAGGGTGAGCATCTTGTACTCGCCTGTATACGGAGCTTGAGAGTTTCTCGAGAAGGCATCTTCCCCAGAACTTCTCAGAGAAGAGGGTCTGCGTTCTTTGCGCTGGTAACAGTCTCCAGCCAGGGTCTGTCTTCTGTCGTAGGCCCGGGCACGCGAGCCTTCCCATGACTCCGTTTCTGACTTTTTCATGACGCGCCTGATGAGACGTGTCGTAGTGCCGGTCACAGCAGTTATGTTTCCGTGTAGTTTTTCACCTGTTGTGTGTTTAGCACCGGTTTCTGTGGTTGTAAGGTGCCTGTGTTAGATCTTTCAGCCGCCATGGTTTTTCCGTCAGCTGACCGCCGCTGTGATTCCTTGAGGGGTTCAGTGGTAAGGAGGCGGTCGGTGGTGCTTGTTCCGTGTGCGCTATACTGCACATTAATGAGGTCTCAATGCTCCGGAGGTTTATTCTTTTGCGGTAGGCGGGCGCATCGGTAGCCGCACCGAGGGTCTCGTGCTCCTCGACTCACCGGGGTACCGCCGACCGAGCGCTCCCCGTCTCGCGCGAGAAGCTCCACACACAGATCTGTCCAGCATGTCTCGTGTCCGAGAAGGTGACGAGTGGTCCAGGATGCGCTGGGGTATCCGCTGTCGAGCGGTCTGTTCTCACGGAGCCCTCTTCTGGGACGACGACTTCTCCGCATCCTGTGGATGTTGGGTCTTGGGGCCCGGCTTCTCGCGCGTCCACCGTTGCGGTTGCGGCCGCGGCCGTATCTTTTCGTCAGGGGCCGTGGCATTTGACTTCCGGGGTGGAAGGTGCTAAGGGTCGTACGCGTAGGGCCAGGTGTTGCTTTGGCTTTGGTTTTCTGTGATGGCTGGCTGGCTGTTGTTGGAGTCTAGAGGGTATTCCTACGTGGAAAGGAGATCTCCGGAACCGTTAAGCTGTTGCTCCGCAGCCGGGTGACTCGTTCGATGCCGTTTTCAGATGCAGTGAGACGAGCCGTGCACCAAAGGGTTAGAGGAGGGGCGGGGGAGCGGCCATAAGAAGGTGGGTTGGCACGCAGTGTCAGCGGGCAGATGCGGCCGATGGCTGTGTGAGCAGCTGACAGGTCTTGGTAGGTTTGTTGTATTCCAAAGGCACGAAGTAGCGAGCGAAGCAGGGTATCGGCACTGCGGGTGGCTGGGGCGAGGTGAGCTGGGACTGGTGGGCTGCAGCAGAGAAGTTACTTTTCAGGCGTTGTGTCGTTTGTGAAGTTTATAAGCATCCCTTATGGGTTGTGTTTTACAGGTGGTACCGGAGCCTCAACGCGGCAGCTGGCAGAGGTAGGGTGGGTGGGCGGCCGAGGTAGAGGAGGAGGAGAGGGGAACGGGCACGGGCAGGCTGTGGTTTCGGGCGGTATCTCAGCACGTGCCTTTTGTTTTGGCTTTCGCAGGTCACGCACATAGCCTCGGAGGGGCGAAGCTGCGCGCCGACCAGCGGCCTGAGGAGGCGAGGCGGTTGTCAGCCGGGCCGGCGTCCAAGAGCGGAGCATCCTGCGGCAGCTCGGTCAAGCGTTTCTGTGCGTTTGTGCAGGTGTTACGCAGCTGCCTTTGGAGTTGGGTGAGCTTTTGAGGTGGTGAGCTAAGGAGCAGCAAGGAGGAGCGTGGGGCTGGTGATTTCTCCCAAGCGTGACGGTATTTCTCTGTCTGTTGCTACCTTAGGGGGGCCGCAAGCGATGACAGCTGCAGCGTCCAACACGGGAATCGGTGCGGAGCAGTTGAGCGGAAGACCACGTTCCTTTTGAGGAGGAGGGTGTTTCGAGGAGGTCTGTGGTGACCCGTGTGACAGCTACCACTGTCAGCGGTGTGTGTGGGTTTTTTTTTTTTTTTCTGTAGGCGATGAGGAGGAACGTGGCAACTGCAGGAGTAATCAGGTTAGTTGATGTGGTTTCTGCTGAGGATGGACGCGGATCCCCAGCCCTCTGGAAGCGAAGCTGAGGGACCAGGGACCGTTGTCCTGCAGTGCGTAACTTTGATTTCAGTTGGAAAAGGGATTTTCCCGGAATGGAAATCTTTCTCCTTCAAAGAAATTGCGTTGTACGAACTGCCTGTCGGACTCTGTGTGCTTGGCTGTAGAAGTCATGAGCAGTGAGACTTTTTGCCCTCTTTTGAAAAACAAAACAACAGCAAAGTCAATTTGTTTCCAAAGACTGAAGCACAGCAAGTGTTCCAAAAGTGGATGGCGTCGCTGGTCTTTACATTCTTGGTTGCAACGGTCGAGATACGATTAAAAAATGTTCCTCTGCGTGCTTTGGTACAGCCAGAAGCCTTAGTGCATCTGCCAGTCCTGTTCGGTGGCCTTACCTGTTGCAGCCCTGGGGATTTGAATTTCTTTTTTTTTTCTTTTTAATGAGTAAAACCATGTGGGGGATCTATTATTTCACTGATCTTTTCCTGTCATATATGAAACTCTAGAGAAAGTTAAAATTGTATAATTGGCAGAATGACTAACGCGGTTTAAACTCGCTGCCGAATCAGTACAGCATGTAATGTATGAGGTGTACTTAAGCGGTCAGGGGTTTCTCTAACTCTTTCCAAGCCAGAGGCAGCTGCATGTTACTGAGTTTCTTCCCTGTGTTTTGACAGAGCGCTCTGAAGTACTTGGTTTCTAATCATGTGACATGATAGAACAAGGTGGGGCAGGAGCAGAGTCAAATAACAACTGTGTATTTTGGAGACAGGTGTAAGCATAGATCTAGATGGGGGTGTACAGCCTTGTTCTGCAGCAGCGCTCTAAGGAAGGGCATCAAACATGAGCAAGAGCAGTTGCTTTTCTGCTAAGAAGGGGTTGGAAATCGTATCTGTTTGTCTTTCTATGGAGTGTTAAGTATTCAAATCACTCTGGTTTGTAGAGGATGTGTCTGTATTTCGGGCTGGTCTCCTTCAGTTCGACTGCTCTCCTGTCCCTCGTTCTATTGAATTCCTCTCCTTGCTTCTGTGTTGTTCTTCTAATGTGCTGAACTATGGCTGGGGCCTTTTGTTTCCCGATGTCTTGCTGTGAGTGTCCGGTGCTGCGCAGCAGCTCGCCCCCCCCCCCCCCCCCCCCCAGGTTTGCCTGCCGGTGGCTCAGCGCTCTCGCCCCGCGGGGCCAGCTCTGTCTCTGTCCAAGCTTTCTGCCACGGCTGTCCGGTGGGGAAAGGGGCAGTTGTTGCTCTGGGGAGCCCGTCCGGGCGTGGTCCGAGACGGGGAATGTGGCAGAGCCGAGTGCGAGCAAGAGCCATGGCACCGTCCTTTGGCGGACGCCCTGCCACCCCTCTGCTGTGCGGCAGCCGGCGTCGATGATCCGGCGGGGGGCAGGCATCGAGCATGGATTCTGTCTCGTGGGCTGTGGCAGGTGAGTGCTCGTCTGTGGGTTATGCCGGGGAGAGCCGTTGGTGTCGGTCATCCCCCACCCCTCTCCGGGTCCCCCTGTACCCCCAGTGTCAGAGAAAGACGCAGGTGCTGCTGCGCCGCTGTGACCGCACGGGGGTGCTGCGTGAAACGGCGCTTTGTGCTGCCTGCGCGTGGGGGGTGTGCGGTACTGCAGGCCGGGGTACGCGCATGCGCGCTGGCGGCCGCCTGCGGCGCGCTCTGCTACCACGATTTGACTAGGGTTGGGTACTGGGGCGTGGTACACGCGCGTGTGCGGTGACACCGATTTGTGGCGCTCTCTGCTGCCACCCTGTGACCGAAAAGCAGTACTGCAGTCCCGAAGGCGCTGCCGCGCTCCCTGCTGCCACCCTGTGACCGAAAAGCAGTACTGCAGTCCCGAAGGCGCTGCCGCGCTCCCTGCTGCCACCCTGTGACCGAAAAGCAGTACTGCAGTCCCGAAGGCGCTGCCGCGCTCCCTGCTGCCACCCTGTGACCGAAAGTCGGTACTGCAGGCCCAGCGGAGCTTTCCGCGCTCCCTGCTGCCACCCTGTGACCAAAAAGCGGTTATGCAGCCCCGGCGGCGCTGCCGCGCACCCTGCTGCCACCCTGTGACCAAAAGACGGTACTGCAGCTCCGGGTGCGCGCTGCCGCGCTCTCTCCTGCTACCGCCTACAGTGAGTGGGCTACGCACCGGACGCTCTCACCTTTGTGCCCCGCGGCGGCCCCTTCCCCGGGGGATGTTTGGAAAGGCAGTGGGCGGGGCCTGGGGTAGATGAGTCCCGGGCTCTGCCCAGGGAGCTCCTTCTGGGCGAGGTGAGAGCTGTGGGATTGGGCAAGCTCCAGCAGCACCCACAGTAGAGAGAGCCCTGGGATGCAGCTTGGGCTTTTTTTTTTTATTATTTGTCAGCAGTTTCATACGGAGTGTTAAGGGGTGATGAGAGGGTTCTAAAACACACAGCTTTTTTAACTGACAGTTTTGCTGTGGTTTTGTTCTAGGTTGTCCTGGGTTACAGTGCAAAATGTGCCAAAAGAAAAAAATATTCTATTACCATCTTCAGGAGCTGTTGAGACCAGGTGGGGCGGTGCTCTCTGCCTCCCCCCCCCGGACTATCTCCTGTTACTGGGCACAACAATGCCTTATCGCCTGACTCATCGATAACTCGCTCCTGGACTATCTCCTGTTAATGGCCCATCAAGGAACTGCCTCACGACTCCCCATCCCATTGTGAGATGCTCCGCCCGGGGGTGGGGGGGGCGGGGGGGAAGGAGCCAAGCAGTCCATGCCAAATAAAAACAGAGATTTTGAACACCCTAGCAGCCTTCTTCCAGTGGATTCCCAGAGGAGCTTTTCCCCCCACTGGAGTTCCAGAGGACAAGAGCTACCTACCTACCACTGGACCTTCGGAGGAAGACCAGACTCTTTTACCTGATTGCTGCTTCCACAGAACTACATCCATCGCTTCAGGAGGACTGCAGCCAGCATCTTATCGGACTGCTACTGCCACCCTAACAGGGTGTCAGGTTGTATTCCTGACTCTGTCAGTGTAAACCAGTGGGTTGTTTGTTTTTTCCCTGCCTTGTGTTTTATATATATATATATATATATATATATATTAGTAAAGAACTGTTATTCCTATTCCCCGTATCTTTGCCTGAACGCCCGTTAATTTCAAAATTATAATAATTTGGAGGGAAGGGGGTTGCACTTTCCATTTCAAGGGAGGCTCCTGCCTTCCTCCACAGACACCTGTCTTTCAAACCAAGACATAGGTGCACTGGATTTTCCTGGAATTCTGAACTTCCTGCAGGATGGCAACTTGTTTTTTGTGACAAGGGTTTGTGATCCCATTTCCTTTCCTAGGACTGAAGGTGAGATTATCGAGTAGCATGAGGATGTGCACCACATCTGCACCTGTCTATGCCCCCCCCATACCCCTGTCTCTGCCTTCAGGTGGGGTTTTTCCCATGCCACCCCGATCTTTGTGGCCTTGACTCCCGTGTGTGTGCCTGGCCCTACTTGTCATGTCCCTGCCTCCCATGGGCCTGCCTTGCCTGCTTTTTTTCATGGTAGGGATGGACAACGACAAGAGTATATGTAAGAAGGCAGTCTTTATTAAGTTGCAAAAACCAAGATGGCTGAGATGGTGCAGCAGAAAAAGCGTACCCTTTTATAACCTTTCTTATCTGTCCACCTGTTCATGCACTAAGGCTGCTAAAATGATTCGCTCAATAGCTTTGTCCATTCACCTCCATTCACATAATGATTGGCTGGAGCTCCTACTGTATTTCTCACTGTACCTACTGTTCTCTTGCCAAGTTTCTGCTCTGTGGTATTACTTGCTCAGTCTCTTCTTGCTCAATCTCTTATAACTTCCTCAAACTTGTTTACAACATTCTTCATCCACTTCTTCTGTCTTTTCAAGGGTATACTGGAATGCTGTCAAGGTCAACTTCATCTTCCTCAATCAGGTTATCCCTGACAGATTTTTGTACCCACTTTATGGGTGTGCATAGCTCACACCCTATCCTCCCCCTGTGCACCTGCCTTCCTCCCCCCCCCCGCCCCCCCACCATGGGTGTGCCTTGCACCTGCCTCCCATTACCATGTTTTGTGTCCCCCTCCCCTTGTCCCTGCTCCATGCACCTGCCTTGCCCCCACCACTACAAGAACTGCTGCTCCAGATGCAAACTGTTTTAAACAAACTGTTTGCATTCCAAACTTCGCTCTGGCACTTCCTTGGGCCCAAAATGCCATCACCAGTAGATATCAGGGGGAATGAGGGGCACCCAGCAGGGACACCCTGAAGTCTCATGGTTTCCATCAGGCTTTCCCAAGGGCAGGGGTGGGTGGGAGAGTGGAAAAGCAGTATTGCTTTTTACATTTTCTTCCTACATCTCCCTCTTCAGAGCTCCTTGTCCCTGGGTGCTTGTTCTTGCCTGTGGCCCCTGTTCCTGATGGGCTCCAGGTGTGGCCAGTGGGGCTAATAACAGGGCCGGCCCTCCTGTGGGCTATAAAGGGGCTGCCTGAGGGAGCTGATAAAGGGGAACTGGCTGAGGAGGTAGCTGGAGCTACCTCCAGAATGGAATGGCTGGTCCCTGTGGTAAGGAAGGATCCCCCTGAGCTGTCCATGATGGAGCAGACCACCAGCACACATTGCTGGCAGCTTGGTGCCTGCATCGGCTGTGTGTGTGAGCCGCTGGCCAGCCTGGCGGTGGAGGGGAGTTGAGAGAAAAGTGTTGGGGTGCTGAAGATCTGAGCTGGTGCCAGGAGCTGGGGTGAGTCACACGTTCTCCTGTGTGTGTCCCGGTCCACCTCTGCTGCCCTGCCTGCCGCTCCTTCTGCTGCCTGGGAAAGGGCTGCCCAGGGATGGGGAGGGCCAGCAATGGCTTTCTGTCCTGGCCCCTTTGCTGTGGGAGCCTGATGGACAGCCTAACACCTTCCTGATTGCACTGGGGCTTCCCCTCAAGCCAGGGGGAGAGGCAGGGCTGGAAGAAAGTGGAGGCTGAGATGGGGTGCGAAGTCAGGGAAAATGTGGAAGTCAAGACGGGGGTGGAAATGGTGTCACTTTTTACATTGTCTTTGTAAGGCTCCCTCTTTTTGTCTTCCTGACCCTATGTGTTAGTTCTTGCCTCTGTTTCTTTTCCCCTATTGCTTTACAATATTTCCCTGTCCCTTGTCTTGTCCCTGCCTTGTGGTCCTGCTGGTCCCTTTGGCCTCTCTCTCCTGCTCCTCCTCGCTCTTATGTATTCCTCCATCTCTCCCTGGGTTTTTTGCTCAGTGTCCCAGTACTCCTCTCTCTATGCTACTGTCCTGCTCCCTGTCCCTCTCCTGTTTGCAGCATCCCGTTTACTGGCTGCCTGTCCCCCACCTCTTCTCTACCTTCCTCCTGCTTTTTCCCTTCTCTCCTGCTGCGTTTGCTGTGTTTGCACACCGAGCCTTGTAGCCAGCTCAGTGCCAGGATTTGTTCTGGGCAGAGGTGAGTAAACTTTTCCTGCCTCCTCTGTGCCCCTGGATGGTATTCAAGCCCCTGGGTGCAGAGCTCGTGGCTGTGGGCAGGTGCCGGGGAGGGGGCCATGTGCTGTGGGGCTTTGCCCAGGCACCTGTTCCTGATGGGCTCCAGCTGGGGCAGGTGTGGCCACTGAGGCTAATGATGGGGCTGGCCCTACTTTGGGCTATGAAGGGGGCTGCCTGGGCATGCCTGCCTGCAGGAGCTGGCTGAGGAGTCAAACCAAGGGGCTTCCACAGGCAACTGTCTCCAGCTGGTCCCTGTGGCAAGGAAGGATCCCTCCCACCCATCCACAACAGAGAATGCCACCATAACACAGCACCAGGACCTTGGCGCCTCTGTTGGCTGCACACGTGTGAGCTGCTGCATGTCCAGGAAACCTCGTGAGAGAAGTGCATTGAGTCACCCACCGCCTGCTCCTAAGGTCAGGCAGCTGGCACTGTGGAGGAGGAAGGGGCAGAGACAGAGAGAAAAGCCTCGGGGCGGTGAAGGTCTGCCGTTGTCACCAGGAGCCACGTGTCCCCTCGTGTGTGTCCAGGGCCATCCCTGCCCCGGTTCTCTGGATCTCTGCCTGCCTCCTTGCCTGTCCCTGCCTCTGTCTGCCTTTCAGGCTGTCTAGTTCCCCAAAGCTTTTTGCTCTTTTGCTAGCATTGCCCTGTAAAGTGTCACCTTCTACCTTTCCTTTCTATGTCGTTTCCTTTCTGGCACCCCACCAGCTCTGATTTCATTCTTCCTCATTGCTTGTGAAACTGGCATTTCTAGGTCCCCTCTCTCCGTGTCTCAGTTTACCCAGTTGCCTATGATTTTGGGAAGGGTGGTGGTTGGGGCCTGGGGTAGATGAGCCCTGAACTCTCCCAGGAAGCTCCTTCTTACGTGCGAGGCAAGAACTCTGGGACTAGGCAGGGTCCAGCAGCACCCACAGTAGAAAGTGCCCTGGGATGAAGCTTGGGCTTTTTTTTTTTCTTGTTTTTATGTCAGCAGTTTCCTAGGGGGTGTTCAGGGGTGACAGGAGGGTTTTAAAACACACAGCCTTTTTTTTAACTGCTAGTTTTGGTGCTGTTTTGTTCTAGGTGCACTGGATTTTCCCGGAATTCTGAACTTCCTGCAGGATGGCAACTTGTTTTTTGTGAGGCGTGTTGGTGACCGCATTTCCCTTCCTAGGACTTGAAGGTGAGACTATCGAGCAGCCGTGAGGATGCGCCCCACGTCTGCACCTGTCTATGCCCCCCCATACCCCTGTCTCTGCCTTCAGGTGGGGTTTTTCCCATGCCACCCCCAACTCGGTGGCCTTGCTAAGGGTGGGTGTGCCTGGCCCCAAATCCACCCGGCGCCTCCCCCCCCCGCCGCGAGCGTGCCTTGCTGCCGTTCTTCGGCACTGGCCACTGTAGGCGTGCCCTGCTTGCCCCCCCCCCGACCCCCCCCCCCCGGGTGTGCCTTTTCTGCCCCGGCACCGCCCCCCCCCCCGTGGGAGTGCCTTGCTGCTTTGCACCTCGCCCCAGCACCGCCCCCCCCATGGCCTCGCCGACAGTGGCCGTGCCCTGCCCGGCCCCCACCCCCTCCCCTTCCCGGGTTTGCCTTTGTTATTCTGCACCCCACCCCAGCACCGCCCCCCCCCCCGGCGTGACTTTTTTGCCCCATGCCCCACCCTCCCGTTGGCGTGCCTTGCTGCCCAGCCCCCCCCCACCCCCCCCCACCCCCCGGCACCGCCCCCCCTTGTGTCCCATCCCCACCACTTGCCCGGGGGCGGGGCCTGGGGTATATGAGCCTCGGCCTCTGCTCAGGGAGCTCATTCTGCTCTGGGGCTGCTGGCGCTGGCAGCTCCAGACCCAGCTGCCTCTGCGGGCACGGGGCTTCGGGCGCGGACAGGAGCGCAGGCGGCTGCGGCAGGGAAGAGCTGCGGCCGGGGACACCAGGCCACCCCTGTACTCCTCAGGGCCCCATCGGCTCCAGCCCCTCAGCGAGGACCAGATGTGCTCCTGGGCCTGGCCAGGCCCTGCCGGGACGCGTTCCACCCCGTCGGGCCCCCTGCCACCAGCTATGCCGAGCGCTGCTGCCTCTGCCCAGCCCCGGGGGCGCCGGGGCCAGAGGCTGTCGTCCCCAAGTGGGGTCACAGCATCTTTTGGGGGGGGTCGATGGCACCGACGCCGAGCCATCCTGCAGCCGTCTTTTTGGCTTTGCACCGCAGGCATCTCCGTAAGCTGTCCGAGTTCCTCCCTCCCCTTCGTGTGCCCCTCAGTCCCCTCCATTTCCCATCCAGGCACCAGAATCAATCTGCGTGACAAGTGGCCTTCTCAGAACCACGGGCCTTCAAAGGGCCTTCTCTCACCTGCCTAGTCCTCTCAGAAGGACACGGGCGTTGCTCTGTGTGGACTCATTTGTCTTTCCTGGCACCTCTCCTGAGCTGCTTTGTCACTTGTTTTGGTTCGAGTCGCTTCAGTGTTACTTAAGGTGCTTGGTACAGTTCCTGATGCTTTGGGGCTCTTTTCCCCGACGGTTTTTCCTTGGTTTTGGTTTTTGCTTTGGGTTCGGTTTGGTTTCAACCCTTTCCTGGGGTTTTCTGTCCTTTGGGACTTATTTCTGTTGAGGGAGGCAGATGGAGAAAAGTAGGAGTCTCAGTGTCTTACAACTGCTGGTGATCTACAATAGTCCCTTTGCAACCAGAGAGCTCTGAGAGGAGGATTCTTGCAGGCTGTCATTCGGCTTTGTCATTCGGTCCCGTCCAGAATGTAGCGCTGGTACAAGTTCTGCAACAGACAGGAACGGGTCTAGCCTTGTTACGCGGGCTTTCTTTTTCCTTGCAGGTCGGACTTGAGACTTGAAACGGCATTTTCCTTCGCTAAAAAAACACGCCCCGGACTCGCCGCAGACTCGGCAGCGTCGCGGATTTCGCCGGACCGCGCCGCTGGCAGAGCCGGCGGCCGACGGGGTCGCGGGCGCTCGGCACCGCGTCGGCCGGAGGCTCCCGTTGGCGCAGCAGCGACGGTCGGGGGCGGCGCAGCTGGACAGCCGGAGGTTTGGTGTCGCGGCGTATCTGCTGTGCGCGGGTTCGCTTCCCCGGGATTTTGGGCTGCTCTGGAAAAACGGGTGGCGGAGCCGGAGAGAAGAGCGGGCGGTGGCTACAGGCCGAGTCGCCGCTCGGGGAGGTTGCGCTCCGCGGAGCTTCAAACTTTGGAGACGGAGTGCAAAACCGTCGAGCGTCCCAAGTGGACCGCGGCAGGCGTCCTCGCTCCGGTCGTTTTTCCTGGGGAATTCCAAAGTGGTCAGTTTCTATTAGTTTAATTTTTACCGCTCGTTTACGTCAAAACGTTTAAAATAAAAATGTCCGTCACAGTAACCAGAATAGTCTTTGGGAGCAAATACTGCCCGTCGTCCGCTCTAGCTATTGCTTCCCGCTTTGCAGACAGTACTTACTCCCCATTGATGTAATCAAAGGGCAAGCAGCAGAATATCAACAACAGAGCACTAACTGGAAGGAATACCTGTAGCGAAACAACTCTAACAGGAAAAGAAAAAAATCACGCGTCCTAGTTAATCCACTTCGTGGTAAAGCCACAAAATATCAGAGCGCGCCTAAAGAGAAGAAATATTACCTAGGGTTGAGTAATGACTAAATTTAGTGGCAGATGTTACTTGATGAACCAGGCAGTAATTATTCCCGGTCCCTATTGCAATTCAAAAAATGAATAGTTGAGAGACCCTCTTGAAGTGATAAAGACAGAAAACTAATTGGGAGTCGTGAACAGCTCCATTTAAACATAACCACTGCTAAACCAATTGAACTGGAAACTAATTGGGAGGCTCTAACGCTTAAACGAGCACACCGCTGTAAGCAAGCTGGGAGGCAACAGTGACTCCTGCTTAGAACCAAAAGAGTAATCGAAGCTTTAGATTTTTAGATAAAGAGAAATAAAAAAAGGAATCGTTCAATAACGGCTACGTTTAAACGTAGGTACTAAAAGAATTCCCGGGCGGTGGTGAACTAACATAACGCTAAAAGATTTAGATTTAAAATAAAAGGAAAATTAGAAAACCAACAGGGAGTCACGACTGCCGAAACTTAAACATAGCCGTTGGGGGGGGGGAGGAGGGGACGGGTACCAATTCCTTCCAAGTAGAGCTAAAAGAAAAAACCGACGCCCATTAAATCCGACGAACAAAACCCTTAGATTTCATTTTAGAAACAGATCGAACGCTAACTGGGCATCATGAGTGCCCGTTTAACAATACTAGCCATCTTAAACTGATGCATTAAAGATACCCCCGCAGCACCATCAGATGAAAATTTTCTCCTTGGGAAGCAGAAATAGAATACCAATTGGGAGCAGTTTAGGGTAACGGTCGTCGTGAACGGACCCCTCATTAGAGTCCTAATTCACAATCCGAAACCGTGATTTCCAACGGTAATGAACCTTTTCCTCTTGTGTCAGTCGGGTGCCTGCGCTTTGCTCCTGCTCCCTTCAGCAGCGGTACACGGAGCGCTCGCTGGCTGTGAGCCGTTCGTTCACCCGCTTTCTGTACCAGTCAACTCTTCAATCGGGCCATTTAAATAACAGACTATTCTCTCAAATTCCAGCTCAAACGCGTGGCACGAATTAACGGCGCCCGAGGACCATGCCATTTACTAGCGCCGCCCCGGAGCTGAGCCTGCTTATTGTGAGGCGCTTCTCGCAAGAGCCCCTCACGCACGCACGCACGCCCGCACGCACGCACGCAGGTCCCGTCACCGGTGCTCCGCGCCGGCCTAACCGCGGACCGGCAGGGCCGGCGGAGAAACTGCCCGGAAGCCGCGGAGAGCGAGACGGATTCGAGGGCGAGACGGATTCAACAGCGATTCCTGCCGAAACACGCAAGGAACGCAGCTCTGCACGGCGGGGCGGCGGCCCGTCCCCTCCTGCCCGCGCGGCCCCATCCCCGCCGCGGGCAGCCTCAGCCTTCACAAGACGGCGGCGCCATACACTCGCCCCCCTCCAAGCACCGGCCGCAGCTCCGGAGAGAAACGACGCGGATGCGGCCCCGAGACGGCGGCGCCGCCGGCACTCGTTTCGCGGGGGACTCACCGGCTCCTCCGGGGCTCCGGCAGGCTCCCGCCGCTTCCCCGCGGTCCTCTATGATGCCGGAAGTGCCCCTCAGTCCTCCGAACTTGCGCTCTATGGGCCCGCAGTCCTCCAGGATGCCCAAGTGCCGGTTCGGTGCGGGGGGGCCTGGAGTAGATGAGCCCCGGGCTCTGCCCAGGGAGCTCCTTCTGGGCGAGGCGAGAGCTGTGGGACTGGGCAGGGTCCAGCGGCACCCACAGGAGAGAGCGCCCTGGGATGCAGCTTGGGTTTTGGGGTTTTTTTGGTTGTTTTTTTTTTTTTTTTTTTTTTTTGGTTTTTTTTTTTTTTTTTTTTTTAACGTCGGCAGTTTCCTACGGGGTGTTCAGGGGTGACAGGAGGGTTTTAAAACACACAGCCTTTTTTTTTAACTGATAGTTTTGGTGCTGTTTTGTTCTAGGTGCACTGGATTTTCCCGGAATTCTGAACTTCCTGCAGGATGGCAACTTGTTTTTTGTGAGGCGTGTTGGTGACCGCATTTCCCTTCCTAGGACTTGAAGGTGAGACTATCGAGCAGCCGTGAGGATGCGCCCCACGTCTGCACCTGTCTATGCCCCCCCATACCCCTGTCTCTGCCTTCAGGTGGGGTTTTTCCCATGCCACCCCCAACTCGGTGGCCTTGCTAAGGGTGGGTGTGCCTGGCCCCAAATCCACCCGGCGCCTCCCCCCCCCGCCGCGAGCGTGCCTTGCTGCCGTTCTTCGGCACTGGCCACTGTAGGCGTGCCCTGCTTGCCCCCCCCCCGACCCCCCCCCCGGGTGTGCCTTTTCTGCCCCGGCACCGCCCCCCCCCCCGTGGGAGTGCCTTGCTGCTTTGCACCTCGCCCCAGCACCGCCCCCCCCATGGCCTCGCCGACAGTGGCCGTGCCCTGCCCGGCCCCCACCCCCTCCCCTTCCCGGGTTTGCCTTTGTTATTCTGCACCCCACCCCAGCACCGCCCCCCCCCCCGGGCGTGACTTTTTTGCCCCATGCCCCACCCTCCCGTTGGCGTGCCTTGCTGCCCACCCCCCCCACCCCCCCCCCCACCCCCCGGCACCGCCCCCCCTTGTGTCCCATCCCCACCACTTGCCCGGGGGCGGGGCCTGGGGTATATGAGCCTCGGCCTCTGCTCAGGGAGCTCATTCTGCTCTGGGGCTGCTGGCGCTGGCAGCTCCAGACCCAGCTGCCTCTGCGGGCACGGGGCTTCGGGCGCGGACAGGAGCGCAGGCGGCTGCGGCAGGGAAGAGCTGCGGCCGGGGACACCAGGCCACCCCTGTACTCCTCAGGGCCCCATCGGCTCCAGCCCCTCAGCGAGGACCAGATGTGCTCCTGGGCCTGGCCAGGCCCTGCCGGGACGCGTTCCACCCCGTCGGGCCCCCTGCCACCAGCTATGCCGAGCGCTGCTGCCTCTGCCCAGCCCCGGGGGCGCCGGGGCCAGAGGCTGTCGTCCCCAAGTGGGGTCACAGCATCTTTTGGGGGGGGTCGATGGCACCGACGCCGAGCCATCCTGCAGCCGTCTTTTTGGCTTTGCACCGCAGGCATCTCCGTAAGCTGTCCGAGTTCCTCCCTCCCCTTCGTGTGCCCCTCAGTCCCCTCCATTTCCCATCCAGGCACCAGAATCAATCTGCGTGACAAGTGGCCTTCTCAGAACCACGGGCCTTCAAAGGGCCTTCTCTCACCTGCCTAGTCCTCTCAGAAGGACACGGGCGTTGCTCTGTGTGGACTCATTTGTCTTTCCTGGCACCTCTCCTGAGCTGCTTTGTCACTTGTTTTGGTTCGAGTCGCTTCAGTGTTACTTAAGGTGCTTGGTACAGTTCCTGATGCTTTGGGGCTCTTTTCCCCGACGGTTTTTCCTTGGTTTTGGTTTTTGCTTTGGGTTCGGTTTGGTTTCAACCCTTTCCTGGGGTTTTCTGTCCTTTGGGACTTATTTCTGTTGAGGGAGGCAGATGGAGAAAAGTAGGAGTCTCAGTGTCTTACAACTGCTGGTGATCTACAATAGTCCCTTTGCAACCAGAGAGCTCTGAGAGGAGGATTCTTGCAGGCTGTCATTCGGCTTTGTCATTCGGTCCCGTCCAGAATGTAGCGCTGGTACAAGTTCTGCAACAGACAGGAACGGGTCTAGCCTTGTTACGCGGGCTTTCTTTTTCCTTGCAGGTCGGACTTGAGACTTGAAACGGCATTTTCCTTCGCTAAAAAAACACGCCCCGGACTCGCCGCAGACTCGGCAGCGTCGCGGATTTCGCCGGACCGCGCCGCTGGCAGAGCCGGCGGCCGACGGGGTCGCGGGCGCTCGGCACCGCGTCGGCCGGAGGCTCCCGTTGGCGCAGCAGCGACGGTCGGGGGCGGCGCAGCTGGACAGCCGGAGGTTTGGTGTCGCGGCGTATCTGCTGTGCGCGGGTTCGCTTCCCCGGGATTTTGGGCTGCTCTGGAAAAACGGGTGGCGGAGCCGGAGAGAAGAGCGGGCGGTGGCTACAGGCCGAGTCGCCGCTCGGGGAGGTTGCGCTCCGCGGAGCTTCAAACTTTGGAGACGGAGTGCAAAACCGTCGAGCGTCCCAAGTGGACCGCGGCAGGCGTCCTCGCTCCGGTCGTTTTTCCTGGGGAATTCCAAAGTGGTCAGTTTCTATTAGTTTAATTTTTACCGCTCGTTTACGTCAAAACGTTTAAAATAAAAATGTCCGTCACAGTAACCAGAATAGTCTTTGGGAGCAAATACTGCCCGTCGTCCGCTCTAGCTATTGCTTCCCGCTTTGCAGACAGTACTTACTCCCCATTGATGTAATCAAAGGGCAAGCAGCAGAATATCAACAACAGAGCACTAACTGGAAGGAATACCTGTAGCGAAACAACTCTAACAGGAAAAGAAAAAAATCACGCGTCCTAGTTAATCCACTTCGTGGTAAAGTCACAAAATATCAGAGCGCGCCTAAAGAGAAGAAATATTACCTAGGGTTGAGTAATGACTAAATTTAGTGGCAGATGTTACTTGATGAACCAGGCAGTAATTATTCCCGGTCCCTATTGCAATTCAAAAAATGAATAGTTGAGAGACCCTCTTGAAGTGATAAAGACAGAAAACTAATTGGGAGTCGTGAACAGCTCCATTTAAACATAACCACTGCTAAACCAATTGAACTGGAAACTAATTGGGAGGCTCTAACGCTTAAACGAGCACACCGCTGTAAGCAAGCTGGGAGGCAACAGTGACTCCTGCTTAGAACCAAAAGAGTAATCGAAGCTTTAGATTTTTAGATAAAGAGAAATAAAAAAAGGAATCGTTCAATAACGGCTACGTTTAAACGTAGGTACTAAAAGAATTCCCGGGCGGTGGTGAACTAACATAACGCTAAAAGATTTAGATTTAAAATAAAAGGAAAATTAGAAAACCAACAGGGAGTCACGACTGCCGAAACTTAAACATAGCCGTTGGGGGGGGGGAGGAGGGGACGGGTACCAATTCCTTCCAAGTAGAGCTAAAAGAAAAAACCGACGCCCATTAAATCCGACGAACAAAACCCTTAGATTTCATTTTAGAAACAGATCGAACGCTAACTGGGCATCATGAGTGCCCGTTTAACAATACTAGCCATCTTAAACTGATGCATTAAAGATACCCCCGCAGCACCATCAGATGAAAATTTTCTCCTTGGGAAGCAGAAATAGAATACCAATTGGGAGCAGTTTAGGGTAACGGTCGTCGTGAACGGACCCCTCATTAGAGTCCTAATTCACAATCCGAAACCGTGATTTCCAACGGTAATGAACCTTTTCCTCTTGTGTCAGTCGGGTGCCTGCGCTTTGCTCCTGCTCCCTTCAGCAGCGGTACACGGAGCGCTCGCTGGCTGTGAGCCGTTCGTTCACCCGCTTTCTGTACCAGTCAACTCTTCAATCGGGCCATTTAAATAACAGACTATTCTCTCAAATTCCAGCTCAAACGCGTGGCACGAATTAACGGCGCCCGAGGACCATGCCATTTACTAGCGCCGCCCCGGAGCTGAGCCTGCTTATTGTGAGGCGCTTCTCGCAAGAGCCCCTCACGCACGCACGCACGCCCGCACGCACGCACGCAGGTCCCGTCACCGGTGCTCCGCGCCGGCCTAACCGCGGACCGGCAGGGCCGGCGGAGAAACTGCCCGGAAGCCGCGGAGAGCGAGACGGATTCGAGGGCGAGACGGATTCAACAGCGATTCCTGCCGAAACACGCAAGGAACGCAGCTCTGCACGGCGGGGCGGCGGCCCGTCCCCTCCTGCCCGCGCGGCCCCATCCCCGCCGCGGGCAGCCTCAGCCTTCACAAGACGGCGGCGCCATACACTCGCCCCCCTCCAAGCACCGGCCGCAGCTCCGGAGAGAAACGACGCGGATGCGGCCCCGAGACGGCGGCGCCGCCGGCACTCGTTTCGCGGGGGACTCACCGGCTCCTCCGGGGCTCCGGCAGGCTCCCGCCGCTTCCCCGCGGTCCTCCATGATGCCGGAAGTGCCCCTCAGTCCTCCGAACTTGCGCTCTATGGGCCCGCAGTCCTCCAGGATGCCCAAGTGCCGGTTCGGTGCGGGGGGGCCTGGAGTAGATGAGCCCCGGGCTCTGCCCAGGGAGCTCCTTCTGGGCGAGGCGAGAGCTGTGGGACTGGGCAGGGTCCAGCGGCACCCACAGGAGAGAGCGCCCTGGGATGCAGCTTGGGTTTTGGGGTTTTTTTGGTTTGGTTTTTTTTGGTTTTTTTTGTTTTTGTTTTTTTTTTTTTTTTTTTTTAACGTCGGCAGTTTCCTACGGGGTGTTCAGGGGTGACAGGAGGGTTTTAAAACACACAGCCTTTTTTTTTAACTGATAGTTTTGGTGCTGTTTTGTTCTAGGTGCACTGGATTTTCCCGGAATTCTGAACTTCCTGCAGGATGGCAACTTGTTTTTTGTGAGGCGTGTTGGTGACCGCATTTCCCTTCCTAGGACTTGAAGGTGAGACTATCGAGCAGCCGTGAGGATGCGCCCCACGTCTGCACCTGTCTATGCCCCCCCATACCCCTGTCTCTGCCTTCAGGTGGGGTTTTTCCCATGCCACCCCCAACTCGGTGGCCTTGCTAAGGGTGGGTGTGCCTGGCCCCAAATCCACCCGGCGCCTCCCCCCCCCGCCGCGAGCGTGCCTTGCTGCCGTTCTTCGGCACTGGCCACTGTAGGCGTGCCCTGCTTGCCCCCCCCCGACCCCCCCCCCGGGTGTGCCTTTTCTGCCCCGGCACCGCCCCCCCCGTGGGCGTGCCCTGCTTCCCCGCGCCCCGCCCCGCCCCCCCCCCGTGGGAGTGCCTTGCTGCTTTGCACCTCGCCCCAGCACCGCCCCCCCCATGGCCTCGCCGACAGTGGCCGTGCCCTGCCCGGCCCCCACCCCCTCCCCTTCCCGGGTTTGCCTTTGTTATTCTGCACCCCACCCCAGCACCGCCCCCCCCGGGCGTGACTTTTTTGCCCCATGCCCCACCCTCCCGTTGGCGTGCCTTGCTGCCCACCCCCCCCACCCCCCCTCCACCCCCCGGAACCGCCCCCCCTTGTGTCCCATCCCCACCACTTGCCCGGGGGCGGGGCCTGGGGTATATGAGCCTCGGCCTCTGCTCAGGGAGCTCATTCTGCTCTGGGGCTGCTGGCGCTGGCAGCTCCAGACCCAGCTGCCTCTGCGGGCACGGGGCTTCGGGCGCGGACAGGAGCGCAGGCGGCTGCGGCAGGGAAGAGCTGCGGCCGGGCGCGGAAATGTTTTTGTCAACTATTTGAACAGCTTATCTGAGCATTTCACACTAGTGAATAATCCTGTTTTGCCTAAGCTTAACAGCCCCCGCCACGGGTCATGAAGGTGGTTGCAACTCGTGACCTTCAGCATTGTCACGAGCCTTACACGGGACTGAAAAAAAATCCCCCAAACAATTCTATAATAAAGGATTGTTATCCTCTCCTATGGGCCAATAAATGAGTAACAAAGGAAGGTGTTCTTTATCTAGGCTTACAAGAACATACACAAAAAGAGGCAGAGAAAATCACTCTCTTCTTGTTTGTGTTTTGCTTCATCAAAAACCTTTGATCTCAACTGTGCTAGTGCAAGCGTCTGAAAGGCACTAGTCTAGAACCACTGGACAGTCTAGCTGGACCCTGGTGAGGCATTAACATCAGAGCAATGACCTTGCTTCAACTAATTTTATACAGAACCAAACTAATCCCTGATTCCTTAGATACATATACTTCTTCCTGTGAGTAGATTACTAAATCCTTTAAGAAAGCCAAGATTTTAATCCCCGTTTTACAGACAGGACAGAAATGGAGGCATTTTCTGAAGTGATCTGCCTACAGCACCAGTCGTTAAGCTGCCGGATGAGAACTCAGCTTTGTACAGTTCCCATTCCGCATTAGGCCTGAGCTTTCCCTCTGTGCTGCTTCAGCATGTGCCCTGACAGCTGTGAAAGGAGGAAGCCGTGGGAGTGCACCTATCCATTTGTCTCTTTCTTGCTGCCTTAAGATATGTCCCTCAGCAAAGAAATACTTAAGACTTCCCCATCGGAATTAAACTGATACAACTTCCTCATCCTTCGCCCTAAAATAAGAGAAAATACGGGGACCTTTCCTACGCTTCTGGTTTTAAACTTTCCCATGAACATCAACATCAAATCTTTCCAGAAATCCCACCCTCCCAACACCCACGATGTATTTAGAAAGTGTTTTCTTCCATAATCTGCAGGATTATGGAACTGGCCGTTTCTTTACCTATATACTGTACAGCTTCATACAGCTTGGAAGGTTTACTCCAAATTAGCATTGCAAGTAATACCCAAAAGAGTTGAAATGCAGAGCAGAATAGCAGGCATTTGACAACTGTTATCCTGAAGCCAGTGGAATATACAATGCCTTTTTCCAGTCCTGCTACTGTATTCCTAATGAGCTCCTTACAGCATAGACCAGCACTGGGCTGCCCACACCAACATTAGGCAGTCTATGTGGTGGTCAGCAGCACGCCTTTTACATGGGAGCTTGAAAGCAGAGGTGAGCTCACTCTTCTGTTACAAGCAAACCAGAAGCTAAGCAAAAGTGATTTAAGCAGTAGTACTTAATACCAGCAGTCAGGGCCTGAAGCTTACCCTTGCTCAGAGTATATTCAAGAGTAAACTAGGCTCTCCTCTGCAATACCTGGAGCTATCTTCACAATGTGCTAAGATTCAGAAAGCTTGCAGGCAGATAAAGAGTCTGGCTCACACCACTAAAAAACAGGCAACTTTGTTCTGAAGGTTTTTAGCGGTCGACAGAAATAGCACTTGGAAAAGGTCCGCAACTCGTCTTTCTGGACCCAATAACAATAACAGGGCCAGCAAGGTTGTTCTGTGATGACAACCACAGTGAATTATGACCCGCAGGGACCATGTGACAGCAAGAGCAAATAAAATGCACTAATGCGAGTCGCAGCTTGGACATTGCGCTCTTTATGGCAAAGGGATATTTTTTTTCGCCAAATACAAACATACAAGTAAACAGCCAAGTAGGGGGTGGGGAGCAGGGTGGGAAATGGACAGAGGATGCTATTACTGGCACGATGATTCCGCATCTTTACAAAGCAGCAAGCTTGGTAACAAGATGCCCACTGCGACTTAGAACCACAGCATCACTGTGCAAGCATTTGACAATGATCAGTAAGAAACACTTGAGATCACAAGGCCAGTGATTAGAAGGGTTCGCTTTGAATGGATGTGCCTAAGCAAAGAGATTTTGGTAAACAAGTAATTAATCGAGTCTCTTAACCCCCACTTCTGAGCTGCATAGCACCTCCCTGTTGAAATGAATGGCTGAATGTCCCAAGATGAAGATGTTGCAGAAGAAATTTGTAGCTTTGAGTCTTGTTCTGACTCTGCTGTGGGTTTGGTGCATGACCTCGGTCAAGTCATTCAAACTCCCAATGAACGTGTTCCTGCTCATCTACTGCTCCATCTTTTCCCTGCTAGAAGTTACCGTCCCTTCAAACCTGCACCTATGATCATCCCTAGCAATTTAGGTCACCTTTAGCACCTTCAGTAGAATCCTACCAAAACAAATTCGACCCTGAAACAGTTTCCCAGAATTCTGAACCTGCTCCATCCATGTCCGCTGAAAGGAATTGGTACCTCATGTTCTCCATTTCAATGGAACAAACAAAATCCCAAGCATGAACAACTTTCTAAGTTGCAGGATACTGCCTTGAGCAGATGGCTGAATGAAATGCTTTCTAAACATTTAAACCCAGAGAACCCATGAGAAACCTGAATGCAGAAGGGGTAGCTTCAATAACAGAATAAGATAAAAAGAAAGCCAAAGGCCTGTGAATTGTAGTTACGCAGCACCTACAAAGGCATTTAAGATGGCTAAAGTTGGTGTAAATCTAGGTACTTTGAATGGCTCTCTGAAGGAAACTCTTATTCCATCAACAAGACAGAGAGACCTAGGGAGACATAGACTTTAAATGATAAACCCAAGTCTAAAAGATGAATACTGCCACTTACAGCTACATCGAGAGGACCACGCAAAGACTAGGAAGGTAGATACTGACTGCATCCACACCCACTGTCATGCATGTGCTGAAAAGCTCCTCATTAAATATTTTTCAAGGTTTATATTGTACTCACTGTCTTTCTTACTGCAATCTAGGGGGATCAGATGGACACTATGCAGCTCAACTTTCAAGTTGCCTGACCAAACGGACATCTCTCTCTGTCACTCCTCAAAACTCCCAACCCACCTGTTCAAAGTTGTCATTAATTTTAATCTTCCAGTCCACTCCAGAGGCTGCGTAGCACTTAGCGTTTGCCACATCTGAGGCATTAAATTTTCTGAGTAATCTGAATCACCAGTAAAAATGACCAGCAGACCATTTTCTTGCTTTGAAAAATGGCCTTTTTACACGCTGATTCAAGTCTATGAAATGAGCCTTCCCAATGCTCTCAATCCCACTCCAGAAACTAGGACGACCACTCATCTCTTCTCCTGCCCTTCCAAGAACAAGTTGCATCCTTTTGAATGCATCTCCCCTAACCTAGAGCTGTAGAAAAAGAAAAAAACACACCAAAATAAATAACCCCAAATCTTCCCAAGAAAAAGTCCAGAGCCAAAACATTCTACCAAAGCAGAACTTCCATGGCACACTCTTCTCCCTCAGGGAAAGTGAGCAGTTTTAAAAAAAAAGTGACAGATGTTAGCCATCTCACTCGGTGCACCACTGGAAGGCACCCAGTATGATGAGGTGTACAGCATAAGAACCTCTGATGATACCAGATTAATCGCTGCTTGCATTTTTCACATTGGCTTTGAGTTTGGCTTGCATTTTTCACATTGGCTTGGCTTGGTTTGGCTTGCATTTTCATCGTTACTCTGATTACGTTCCCAATTGGGTCAGTAGGTACCATTGGACAGGAATAATTTGCATACTTCACTATGGTGTTGATGATACCATGAGTGAGTCAGTCAGTGTCGGCACGGGTGATGAGGAAGCCACGGGTGAGCTGACCTCTAAAAGGTCTGTGCTTCATCAGAACAACTCTAAGACGTTAAGTGGCTGAAATACATGGGTTAATGCAACCAAAATACTTTATCAGCAGAGAACTGTGAAAATCACAGGCCAGCTACAGCGCTTAACACAGAGGCTGACTGGGCTACATATCATTTCAGGCTGCAAAGGACCAGGACATACGACTGCAGGAAAAACAGGATCTCAGTACACCACTGTGGATGCCAAAGAGGGGGTAACAAAACCTGCAGCTGAGGGAAAGGAAGGCTACTCTGCCCTTGCCAGCTAATGTTTCCATGCAGCTTTTATAGGCTTCTTCTCCCATAGAGAACTGAGAGCCAGTGAGGTCAAAGAGTTTGAGAAGTAAGCAGTGAAAAGACCAGGAAGCTCAGCTCAGTTTTCATTCAGTACTTGCAGTTATACTTTTACAGCCTGCAGGCAGTTCCTTTTCACATGTATGTCGTTGGCTGGGAAGAAGAGTTGAGAAGATGACAAAATTGACAATTTGGGGATTGAATAACTCGGTCGGGGGAAATGCAGGGCAGAGTTGCATGCTGGAAGGACTGCTTTCTAATTTTGTGCCACGATACAGATGGACAGATGGGAAACTAATCCTGAGAGCTGAATGCAACGCACATTGATTCACTTGCAGTTTTCCCTGCTAAGCATGATACTATAGCTTCAGCAGGAGTGAAAACCGAGTTGTACAATTACCTCTTATCAATCAACTTCCAAAAGGGTGAGGGAAAAAAAAAAAAAAAAAGGATAAAAAAAAAGCCCCAAACAACCTCTCTTATCTCTGCTATGTAGACCCCTTAATGGGATCTGGATCTCTAAGAGGCTAAAATAACGAGTGAGTTAATTAATTCTCTGCACTTAATCAGCACAGCTGCAGCACTGACATGCATGGAAATGGAATGAAGGGAAGAACAGCAGCATTGACAGCCACAATGGTAAAAGAATAACCTTGCCAGCTGTCACCAGCCGTCTTCCTACAACCCAAGTAACTGTCACTGAATCCTCTCTGGACATAGCACATGCTCCACAGATCGCCTTGTCAGTCACACTGTGTTTCTAAGGCTAGGCTCAGCCTTCGTCCATGTCACAACTTCCCTAAAAAAGGCAACGACCGGCTCCAAATGAAGGTTACTAACAGTCAGGAAGTCCTGCCTTCTCTCCAGAGAGGAGACTGGCTAAGTGAATGTGCAATGCAGAAAAGCCTCTGTGGGAAAGATCCCACGCAATTGCCCATGCAATAAAGTAGAGCAGGCATGTCTTTTGCATGAATCTGGCAGTCAAGACAGAGGAAGCTACAGTGAAACAGCTCTTAGAAAAGCTGGGTTTAACAGCCCCATTGTGGCTGTCCCTTACCAAGAAAGGCCAGTGACAGCTAAACAGACAGCAAGCAAGAGTCTGCAAAACACTTCCAGTGTCCAAGAGACAGAGCAAGGTAAATACTACTGAACCTAGATTCCATGGACTCTGTCCTCAGTCAAAACACAGCACAGAGGGAAGTCAAGCAGGACGTGTCAGGCTGAGAGGATCTGAATGAGCAGTACTTCCTTCAGCAGTGGCTCCTAAGGCCAATTCCACACCAGCACCACCTCCTTTTGCTGACTTCTGTCCCCTCGAAGCAAATGTTACTATAGCCACAGCAGCTGTGTGGGGCTGCCAGCTAGAGCATAATCAGAGAGTTATTTGGTTTTAAAAGAAACCCTCCTCCCCAGGTGTTTTGTTTTACAATTCAATCACTTTACACACCCCCACAGAACTACGGACAGGACATTAATGCCTCCTAAGGCCGCCCAGAGCCTCTTAATCTAGACCTACCACTCACGAAATAACTATAATCGTTACCTACAATGCATGCTGAAGAAAGAAGCTCAGAAATGCAGCTAAAACAGTACTGTGTGACTCTGGCCTCAAACACATGCAGCCATTATGACTTCATCACATGTTCTGAATCTCTCAAAACAACTCTTTGAAACCACCGATAGCATCAGTAAAACTCCCCTAGGACCATAAATCTACAAAGTGCTCTTGGTTGTTTGTCATATTCTCACTCCCTTACTTTGGATGCAGAAGGACAGAAGTGGATATTCTGTGTTACACTCTGCAAATATGTACAAACTGAGCCAGGGTACTGGCACTGCCTGCAGGCCAAAAGTCAGCTATGGCCAAATGCTAACTTAGCTTTGACAAAGGCCATCTCAGCCACACTGGGCAAATCACTTCTTTCTGGCCTCAGAGTGAAACACACAGGTAGGCTTGCTCAGGCAGCACTATGCAGTTCAACTTTCAAATGTCTTCTGTGCCTTAAACCTTCTCGGGTCTCGGTGCCTTCCTTGCTCTTTGCGCTTGACGAGCACGGCACGTATCTCGGGTGCCATCCCTAGTCTCTCGAATGCCTGTACTTACCAGCATATCGCCAGTCCAGGGCTTCTTTTCTTGCGTTAACAAGCTTAAATCATGGATTGGTAGCATGTCTCAGAAGTTTCTGGACAGTCCTTGTTTGCGGCGTCCTTCTGTGCTGTGTTGGTGGCTCTACCTGCTAGCTGTCCATTTTCACGGACTGGAACTTCTTCCCTGCATCCTTCCGTTCGTAGGTCTTTAAGCTGGGCTTTCTGAGCATCTGTCATCTCAGATTTGACAGCAACTTCTTGTAACGGGCCATTACATTGGACTCTATTCTGGGGCCGCTCTAGAGTGTCTTTGCCATCGTGGCACCACAGGGCTTTTATTCTGGCAGCATCTTCTTCTGGTGTCATTCTTGCTTGTGGTCTTACTGGGTCTCATGTCACATTTATCGTGTTGTCTGCGTGTATTGTTGGTCTTCGTGCCAGGGTTGGAGCTGCCTTGCCCAGGGGTGTAGCAATTTTAAAGACAGGGGTAGCACAGCTTTATTGTTGTGGGGTGATATGTTGATCTGCTCAGATTCTTTTGGCAATGACCATACAGTCCATCTCTGGCCAATTAGCTGTAGCCAGCTGCCACAGTTATTTTCATAGTGTTTTGGAGTTGTGTGAGGTTGGACTCTGGTCTTCTGGGAACAGCAGTTTGTGTGGTAGTCAATACATGTGAGGCTTGATAGGTGATGTTTTTTTAGCTGTAGTTAGAAAGAACGTGCCAAGAGAAGATGGACCTTGCATCTTGTCAAGCTATCGGTCAGCAGCCAGCCGACTTGCTTCATGGGGTTTGTTTGGGCTGTTTTTCAGATGCGGAGGGACAAACCCGTGCCAAAGTGCAACAGAAGAGGTGAGCTGAGTGCCGAATGATGGTGGGCCGGTGTGCAAGGTCAGAGAATTGGCATTACTGTTGGTGGCTCGGAGTAGCTTACACTGTTTTGGCATTGTTTTCTAGGTGTGAATCAATGTCTGAAGTGAGAGATCCACAATGGTGTGGATTCTGGCAAGGTGAGTGATGACCGGTGTGCTGAAGTAGCAGTTTTTGGGATGTCATATTATTGATGTAGCTATAATCATACCCTGTTGTTTGAGTTGGAAAGGTGGCGGGCAGATGGAAGAATGTAACTCCAGGCGGTCGAGCGGCCAAGGTAAAAGAGGGGGAGAGAGGAAGAGCTGCGGGTTTGGCCTGTATCTTAGCATATGCTTTTTCCTCTGGTTTTTTTTTGGCGATGCTGGACATCCCATCTCACTTTCTGGGAGTAGTGCTTCTGAGGCAGGTGTCATTGCTTTAGAGGTGAATGCTGGCCCCTGCGGCTGTGATGGGTGGAGTTCTGTCTTGCAGGTCATGAAGAGCAACCTGCTGAATGCAGGAGCATCCCCATTAGTTCATGTGCTCCAGATTCTGGACCCTGCCCTCTGAACTGTAAGTCAAGAGGCAAAAGTGGGCTGACTGGGGCCAGCAGGGAATTTAAATTTGGAGTTATAGAGATGGCCCTTTGGGGTCTGTTATTCCCGGTGGTTGCTAGAGCACCCAGGGTCCATTCCTCAGGATGCGAACGGGGGCCAAGCAGGGCCGTTCTAGCCTGCGTCCGTGGCCTAGTGTCATTTGCGTAGTCTGTGCTACACTTCCTATACAGTGCCTTCTACAGATCTCTCTATGGTTCACCCCATGGGCCCTCTGCACTTGGTACATGCAATGGTAATGTCTTGAGTGCCTCTCCTTTTCAATACAGAGCATGTCAAGCGCTTACCATCTTGTCATGGGAGCCAAAAGTCTATTTTGCATTGCAGATGTTTCTGGAGGGTTACCTTTGTGGAGGCATCTGTGCTGGAACGATCTGCTCTTGAAAAATATATTTCCATTTAGATCCCAGACAGGATTGCATGGCTGCGTTCATATGGGTTTAGGTTTTAGAGTCCAACTTGTCATGCATCTGCTGTTCTGGTTTTGCATTGCATTGCTCAGTATTTACAGTGACAGCCACCTGACATGGTGTTGCAGTGTGGTGTTCTGTATGACACTGTATGGAAGGGTGTTGTATTTGTCCTGCATTGCAGCACTGCAAGGTTCTGTATTCATGTGGCCCTGCACTGTGATGTAAGACGGCATTGTCCTGCATGGCTCTGTATCGCGCTTGGTCTCGACTGTGGCCTAAGCATGTGTTGTATTGTAGAGCTCTGTATCGCCCATGGTAGTGCGTCGCACTGTGTGGCCCTGTTGCACTTGGTCTCAACTGTGACTATGAACTCTGGACTTTATGCAGATTGGATCCTTGTTTTTGTTACTAGTTTTGCTGACACCAATTCTCTGAATAGGACTGAAGGTGAGATTATGTAGCAGGTGTTAGGATGCGCATCACCTCTGGATCTGTATATGCCCCTTCCTCTTCCTGCATGGTTTTTCCCTAAGTGAGGTTTTGCCTGTGGGTGTGCCTTGTGCCTGCCCCCTGCTTGATCCTGTCCCGTGCTTGTGCCTGCCCCATGCACCTGCCTTGTCCCCATCTCCCTAACTACTGCTGCTCAAAATGCACACCACCAATAAACTGTTTGCACTGTGAACTTTGCTCTGGTAACTCCTTCGGCCCAAAATCCCATCATGGACAATCCACCCTGAAGCCCTGTGGCTTCCGTAGGGCTTTCCCAAAGCCAAGGGATGGGAGGGTGGAAAAGCAGCATCACTTTTTACATTTTCTCCCTGTATCTCCCTCTTCCAATCTCCCTGTCCCTGAGTGTTTGTTCTTGGCCCTGTTCCTGATGGGCTCCAGGTGTTGCCAGTGGGGCTGAAGACAGGACTGGCCCTTCTGTGGGCTATAAATGCTCTGCCTGAGGGAGCTAGTAAAGGGGAACTGGCTGAGGAGGGAGTATGGTGCCTCTAGCACGGAAGGGCTGGTCCCTGCAGCAAGGAAGGATCCCCTAGCAGATGACTGGCACACTATGTCAGGAAATCTGTGCCTGCATCACCCGCACATGCGAGTCCCTGGCCGTGGAGGGGCATTGAAGGTCTGAGCCCATGTGAGCAGCTGCAGTGAGTTGCGCATTCTCCTGTGTGTGCCCCCATCCATCTCTGCCACCCTGCCTGTCGCTCCTTCCCACTCTGCTGCCTGTGAAAGGGCTGCCCAGACACCATGAGGGCCAGCGATAGTTTTTTATCCTGGCACCTTTGCTGTGGGATCCTGCTGGGCACGCTGCCGTCTTCCCAAGGGCACCAGGGCTTCTGCCAGGCTTTTCTCAAGCTGGGGTGTGTGTGTGTATGTGTGTGACATAGCTGGAAAAAAAGTGGAGGCTGAGATGGGGTGCGAAGTCAGGGAAAATGTGGGAGTCAAGAGGTGGTGGGAGGGCAGAAAAATGATGTCACTTCTTAAGTTTTCTTTGTATGTCTCCCTCTTTCTATCTCCCTGACCCTATGTGCTAGTTCTTACCTTTGTTTCTTTTCCCCTATCACTTTAGACCTCGGTTACTTCCACCTCTCTCCTGCTCCCTGTCTCTTACATATTCCTCCATCTTTTCCCATCCACCCCCCAGCTCTCCTCTCTCTATACTGTTGTCCCTCTCCTGTTTGCAGCATCCCGTTTGCTGGCTGCCTGTCCCCCATCTCTTCTCTACCTTCCTCCTACTTTTCTCTTTCCTGCTCTCCTGCTGTCCTGCTGCATTTGGGCACCGAGCCTTGTAGCCAGCTCAGTGCCAGGAGTCGTTCTGGGCAGGAGTGAGTAAACTTTTCCTGCCTCCTCTGTGCCCCTGGATGGTTTTCAAGCCCCTGGGTGCAGAGCTCCTGGTTGTGGGCAGGTGCCAGGGAGGGGGCCATGTGCTGTGGGGCTTTGGCCAGGCCCCTGTTCCTGACGGGCTCCAGCTGGGGCAGGTGTGGCCAGTGAGGCTAATGATGGGGCTGGCCCTGCTTTGGGCTATGAAGGGGACTGCCTGGACACGCCTGCCTGAGGAGTCAAACCAAGGGGCTTCCACAGGCAGCTGTCTCCAGCTGGTCCCTGTGGCAAGGAAGGATCCCTCCCAGCCATCCCCAACAGAGCGCCCCACCGGCACATGACACTGGGACCTTGCCGTCTCTGTTGGCTGCACACATGTGAGCTGCTGCATGTCCAGGAAACCTCATGGGAGAGGTGTATTGAGTCACCCACCACCTACTCCTAAGGTGAGGCAGTGGAGGGGGAAGGGGCAGAGACAGAGAAAAGCCTCAGGGTGGTGGAGGTCTGCCGTTGGCACCAGGAGCCATGTGTCCCCTCACGTGTGTCCAGTCCCATCCCTGTCCTGGTTCTCCAGATCTCTGCCTGCCTCCTTGCCTGTCGCTGCCTCTGTCTGCCTTTCAGGCTGTCTAGTTTGCCAAAGCTTTTTGCTCTTCTGCTAGCATTGCCCTGTAAAGTGTCACCTTCTACCTTTCCTTTCTCTGTCTTTTCCTTCCTGGCACCCCACGAGCTCTGTTCTCATTCTGCCCTATTGCTTGTGAAAAGGGCATTTCTAGGTCTCCCTCTCTCCCTGCCTCCATTTATCCAGGTCCCTGTTGATTGTGGGAAGTGTGGTGGGTTTCCACTAGCGCTTTTGTTGTATTTTCTTCCTCTGGTTGAGGAAAGGAAGTGATGGAGCACCTTGGTGGGCACTCAACAGCCAGCCAAGGTCAACCCATGGCAGTTTGCTTCTACTGGGCTCTCTGTTCCTGTTTTTTCCTCCTTGCATGTTTCTTGTACCCCATTGCTTTTGAAAGTTTCTACCTCTCCGTTCCTGTCTTTTAACTTCTCACTTAAGTCTCTTGAACCCAGTCGCTTTTTAAATTTTCTTGCAACCTCTCTCTTGCTCTCCCCCTCCCTGACCTAATTTTAATTTCTTGCCTGTTTCTCGTCTCTTGTTGTTTTTCACATTTTTGCCTGCATCCCTTTACGCAGGTCCATATACCTATTCTTTTAATTCTTGTACCCTTTCACATTTAAAATATTCTTTCTGCTTTTCCCTCTGTCCATCTCCCTGACTCTAGTTCTTAATTCTTCCCTCTGTGTCCTCTACCCAACCACTTCTTCAGTTTTGCTTCTTCCATCTGTCACCCTGCCCCCATGTGTTATTTCTTGCCTGTGTTTCCCGTACTCCATCGCTTTTTGAAATATTTGTTCTACATGTGTTTCTATTTGGCTCCCTGTTTCTATTTTTAATTTCTTGCCTATGTTTCTTTTTCCCTGTTGTCCCCGGCCCTTGTTTTGCCTCTGTCTCGTCAGTCCCTTCTGCCTCACTCCCCATCTCTCCGATTTGTCTCTCGGTCCCTATTTTCTGGTGCAATCTCTCAGCTCTCCTCTCTACACCCTTGTCCCCCTCTCCAGCCCTCTCTTGTTCATGGTGTCCCATTTTCTGGCTCCCTCTCCCAATTTCTTAATGCTTTCCCGTGTTTCTTGTGCCTCACTGCATTGCAATTTCTCTTTCTCATTTTCCCTCCCTCTGGCACCCTGTCCCTCCTTTTTAATTCCTCTCTCTGTCCTGTATGCTCTCACTTAAAAAAAAAAAAAAAATTCTTCCTCAATTTTCTTCTATCCACCTCCCCGACCCTATTTTTAAATTATTTCTGTTTCTTGTACCCTGTTGCTCTTAAAGATTTCTATCTACTTTTATCCCACATCCTGTCTTTATTTTTTAATTATGCCTTATCTTTCCTCACCACCATCCTTTTAAATTTTTCTTTCTCTGTCTCCATTTTTGTTGGCTGTCACTTTCTGTATTTTTATATCTTTCCCCTTTATTTCCCTAATCCCTATTGCTTACACTGTATTTTCTACATCTACTCTTTGCTTTTTGATATCTTAAGTTTTAACTTTTTCTTTTTCTTCAGTGCCTTTGCTTTACAGATTTTTCTTTCTACTTCTCCATTACTATTTTTATTTTTTTCCCTTATTTCCTTAATCCCCATCGCTTTTAAAAGTTTCTGTCTACAGCCTTGCCTGTCTGTGTTTTGCCGTCACGGTTTGGCTGGTCCAGAATCACAGCCCAGCAATGCTCAGCAGGCTGTTAGCAGTTTGAGTCAGCTACAGGTGTAGCCCAGACCACTGTGTCATGCTCAGTATAAAGGGGGAAGGTTTGCTGAGGAAGGGGATCTCCCGCGGGGCTCCTGCAGGGCTCTCTCCTTTCCCTGCTTCTCCTTGCTCCCGAGGACCCCTCTCCTGTCGATCGTGGCTGCTGCACGTTCATTTGGCCCAGTCTAACTTTGCATGCCTCTGTTGGTAGTGGTGCTGTCTCGTTAAACCCGATTTCACTTCGACCCGCAGGTCTCCTCCCCTTTTCTCGACGCCCCTCCCTGGCTAGTGAGGGGTCATCGGGGGACAGGGCAGCTGTTGCAGTGTAGCCCCGGATACGGGCTGGAGGGGCACGTTCGCTGCCTTTTCTGTCCATCGCCCCCGGATTTCCTCAGAGCCCGCGCTTCTTAAATGGGCTTTCTGCGCGTTTCAGTTCGCTTTGCGGCGCTCTGCTGCCACCATGCGGCCAAGGGCAGGTACTGCAGCCCCGACCCGCGGTGTCGTTCGCTGTTTCCACGCTGCCGTTCGCCCGCAGCGGCCATGCGACACCGCGGGGGCTGCCTGGCGCCGTCTGCTGCCTCCCGGTAAGGCAGCCCCGCTGCCGCTCCGCCCCTCGCCCTCTGCCCGTTCGCGCGCCGGCTCCGGCCCCTCCGGCGCGTCGGTGGTGGGCGGGGCAAGCGCGTGCCGGGCAAACGCGTGCCCGGCAGCAGCACGGCGGCGCGCCGGGGGAGGGCCGAGGCCACCGGTGAGGCGAGCGAGTCATCCCTTTCGGCGGGTGCGCGGGGTCTCCTGGTCGCCGGCCGCCCGGAGGTGCCGTCCCGCTCCCTCCTCCCGCCCCTGGTGCGCGTGCTTTGGCGCTGCCCAGCGGTGCTCCCGCCCGCCCAGGGGTGTGTCTTCCATGCTCCCCCCGCCCGGCAGGGGGCGCGCTTTGCCGCATCCCCCGTTCTGGTGGGCGCGTGTTCCTGCATCCTGTCGCGCCGCCGGAAGCGTCACTTCCGCCTCTCTCCCCGCCCCTCCGGGGCGCGTGGCTTCCTGCACTCTCCGGTGCACCGCCCGGCAGTGCGAGTCGCGGCAGGAGCGGCGCGGTCACCGAACGTTGCGGGGCTGGGGCTGCGGCTGGGGCTCTTCTGGCTCGGGCTCCGCCGGGGGAGCGGGTGAGTGGGGAGCGGGCGATCGACCGGTGGGTCCCGGGGAAAGCCGTGAGGCGGGCGGCCAGGCCGGCGGGGCCCGTGTCGGAGGCGCGGAGCGGGGCGGGGGGGGCTGCGGGCGGAGCCGCGCCGTGTGGGAAGAAGCGGGGGGGAGCCGCGCCGTGGGGGGGAGGGTGGGGAGGGCGGTGTCCCCGCAGGGCCTGAAGCCGGGCAGGCGCCTCTCGCGGCACGGCGGGAGCGGCGGTCCCGGGGCGCGGCGCTGCTGGGCTGCCCTGCCGGTGCGCCGGAGCGGGCCGGGCGGTGCTCGCCGGTGTCTGGGGCGGGGCGGCGGGGCCTGCTCAGTGCCGGGCAAAGGGGACGGAAACGGGCCGGCTGGGGCTCCAGGGGGCCCTGCCCGGCCCCTCGGGCAGAACCTGGCTCGGTCTTCTCGCCGCTGGCCGGGCGACCTGACCAAGAGGTTCCTGTTCCGCCGCCTCTTCCCGGCGTCGCGTTCCGCGTCCCACGAGGGAGATCCCGCGCGGGCGGATGCGGTCGGTGCTTGGGCGATGGCCCACGTGGGGGTGGGGGAGCGCGGAGGGGCCAGGGCGAGTGGAAGGGCCCCGCCGCCCCTCCCCACCCAAGCCCGGGGCAGAGAAGCTGGGGACAAAACGCCGTTAATGGAGCACGGTTCGTTCCCCGGGAGGTCCCTTGGGAGTCGAGAGTGTTTTTTTTTCCGGGCCGAGGAACAGACTTTCCTCCGTGGTAAGTGCAGAGCTGCCTGTTGCCGCCTTGAGAGTTTCTCTTCTCGTGGTTCACCCTGATTTTATGGGTGGGGTGGAGATGGCTTTTTATTTTTAGATGCCCGAGTACATTGTCAGTAACCTGTGGTGTGAGGACAGTGAACTCTTGAGCACCTAGATGCCGGTAGAAATGTAACCAAAGAAACAGGATGGACAGTGATGTTTAAACTTGGTTTATAGTCGATTTGGTTTTTTCATTAGAGTGTTGATGACTGCTTGTCCTGT
The DNA here is from genome assembly GCF_034619465.1 of Leptosomus discolor. NCBI lineage: Eukaryota > Metazoa > Chordata > Aves > Leptosomiformes > Leptosomidae > Leptosomus > Leptosomus discolor. The sequence goes on from NW_028237755.1 coordinate 142,374, forward strand.
GGTTCAGTCCACATGCTATTCCGTGGAGCCCTCAGTCTGGGACTTTTATGTGTTAAAAAAAAACAAACAACTTGTCCTTCAAAAAAAAGGACTAGTCCTTCGTAGGACTGAGGTATAGACTTGGGGAGTCTCTTAAAGACGTGATCAGAATTAAAGCTGGATTTCACTTAACGTTGCTGCTGTTTGTCTTTGCTTTTGTTACTGTCCCCACCGCTCCGTCATGATTGGGAGCTCCGAATCATGCCCTTTTTTTTTTTTTTCCAATTTGTAATGCCTTTCTCCCCCCTGCCCCTCTCCTAGGACTGTAGCGTACAGACCCTTCATTTAAACATTAGTTTGTTTCCTCACAATTGAGTTCTGATGATTGAAATCGCAGAAATTACACCTGTCTGTCTTACAGATTCAGAGTATTTCTGAACATGTACCCTCACAGACAAATGCTGTGGGGATACGCATCTTCTGCACTTCATCCTCCAGCAGGACAATCCGCTGAGACGGGGACGAGCTGTGAAGGGGCAGTTTCTGCAAGGAGGCAGTTGACAAGGGCAGGTGGGTCGCTGTACATTTTAAGGATAGTATTCGATTTGGGATGTCTAGGGTGAGGAAACCCTGGCTCTATGTAGGCTTGAGAAAAGGTGCGTAGTTATCTGTGTCGATCTAAGGAAGGGAGTTCTGGTGAGACTGAAGCTGCCAATGAGTCAGAAGGAGAAAAAAAAGAAAAAAAAAAAAAGACAGAAAGCACCCAGTTTTCTATGAAAACCAAAATCTCTAGTGGCCTGTCTCAACAGCTGTACCAAAGATGATGCAAAATGCTTTTTCCTCCACTCGGTTGTAGTCATTGCAAACCTTCGCCGAAATAGGAAGCTTTCGATTCCTAGCCCGCTTTGTGCTAAAAGGTGGCTTGTTTTTTTTTTTTTTTCCTCTCTCAGCAGACTATCAACTGGCATCATTTCACCATGGTGACCCTTTCTTCTGCCCTGGAGGTACAAGACTGGCCCAGAGGATCCCGAGTGGCCTACAAGGACAAGGTACGTCTGCCCCGTGCGTCTGCGTTTTTCCCCAGGTACTTGTAGTACGGACTTTAAAGTGAACGTGAAGAACGTGCCAGCTCTCCTTCTCTAGTTTTGATAGGAAGTGCTTCAGCAGAAACACTCAAAATAAGGTCTGTTCTGGAGCACGTTGTGCCTGTGTGAAGTGTACTCCCCTCCGTTTATTTGCTCTTCCTGAGAGCGTGCGTAGCTTTCTGTTTTGTGTGCTTGCTGAGAAACGATTCTGTGAGAATCGTATGGTGCTGAAAGGGGAAAGAAACTGTGCGTCAGAGTTTGGATGTTCTGAAGAAATGGACTGTGTTCCAGATAAAAGCTTTCTCCTTTTTCAGTCCTTAAGTGTTTAAAATATCTCATAGGGGTACGTGAAAACCTGACTGAGATACTGACATCTGTACTAAGAGCAATCAAGGTCGTGGGTTGGGGTTTTTTTTGTGTTGTGTTGTTTTGTTTTGTTGTTTGGGGTTTTTTTGCTTGTTTGGTGGTTTTTTTCCCCCCACCTCTCTCTGGCAAATCTTCCAGTCCTGTTTGGTAGCCTTAAGCATTGCAGAACTGGGTGGTTGATTTCTGCATTGTGTCGTCATCCCTGTCCGTCATGGTCCCATCTGTGTGTGTGTCGTGTGTGTGTGTGTGTCCCCAAAGTAAAATAGTATGGGGATCTCTTATCTTACTAATTTTTTATAAGTTTCATTTCTGATAGGAAAAAACCCCAAACAGTTCATGTTGTGTAATATACAAATGGACTTGCCTTGTTTAAACTGTAACCGCCCGCGAGCTTCAGGGTACGATTGAAGAGGGTGTTTAAGAAATTCGGTATTTCTTCTATGTGTTTAAAAAGAGAGGCTGCTGAATGTTATGGGTGGTTTTCCCCATATTTGGAGGGAGCACTCCAAAGTACTTTATTTCTGTCTGGCTTTCGGTGGTGCATTTCCCTGGCCATTTGGTGGCATCTCTCCTGGGCGGTGCAGCTGCCCAGATGTCCCTCCTAATGGTGTAATGCACAAGAAACCCCCCAGTCGGATGGGAACGGTGTATTTTGGAGACAGGTGATTTAATGGTATCTGCTTGCAGCTGGGTGAGTGCAGTTAACGCAAACATCAAATCAAATACTTTGGTAGTGTAAGCATTTTTGTTGGATGTACATGAACATCCACGTGCTTTTTCGGTATAAAGTGAACGACTGAGATTTGTTTTTTCTTTAAAGAACGTTTTAAACATGACTTTGTTATGTTTATTTAGAGTTTTACACTTCACTCTGCAGATTTATTGACTGAGCAAGCGAGACGTGCAGCAGCAGCGGCGGCGGCGCAAGGGCTGTAGCTGTTGTGGTGAGTCCGAGGATGGTACGAGGTCTTCCTGCGGTCTCACGGGCGGGGGGGGTGGGGTGTGGGGTGTGTATCTCCCCCCAGGGGTGCTGTGAGAAAGGGACGAGACGTTTTCCAGCACTATCAAGGGTGTTTGCTTTTATGCTGAGAATGCTTTCAAAATTGTATTGATGAGTCTTAGTATTGATTTTTTTTTTTAAATTTTTTTTTAAGCGTACCGATGGCTCTGGCTTTGAACAGATGTGTTGTAGTTTGAGCTGACCTCCTTTAGCTCAACTGCTATCCTATCCCTCATGCTCACTGAATTCTTCTGCTTTCTCCTGTGTTACTTTTCTCATATGCTGAGACATAACTTGGGATTTTTGTTCTTGAGCTGCCGTGTTGTGTCTGGTGCTGCTCGGCAGCTCCCCCTGCCCAGGTTTGCCTGCCGGCCGTTCAGCGTGCTCGCCCGGCGGCGCCAGCCCTGCGGCCGGAGGCTCCTGGCTCTGTCTCCAGCGGGGACCCGCGGGTGCTGCAGCCGGGGCTGTCCGGTGGGGAGAGTCCGGGGCCCAGAGGGTCTCCTCCCCGCTGTTCTGCCCGCCCCCCCCCCCCCCCCCCATCCCTGTCATCTGTCCCCCTGTCCCCCCCCCCCCCCCCAAGTGATTCCCATGGAGATGTTGCCCCATGCGAGGTTTTTGCGGGACGTGCCCCCGAACCCCCTGCCCTCCGACCTTGTGCCCCCTCCGCCCCACCATGCTCGGCACAGCCCTCCCACCGCCCCTCGGGTGCCGCCTGCACCCCCCGACTTGCCCCTCGCCCCCAGCCCAAGCTCAGACCCGCCCCTTCCCCGCTCCCGCCCCGCCGGGGGCGTGTCCTCCCGCCCCAGGGGCGCGGGGCCGGCGGGCGCTCGGCGCGCAACGCGCGGGGCTGCAGCGTCGGGGCCGCTCCGGGCACGCGCCGCCCGGCGGGCGCTGCTGCCGCGCGGCCAAAGCGCGGTCCCGCCGCGCGGCGGTCGCGCGCCGGGCGTGGCTCTTCCGGCGCGCCGGCGGCGGCTCGCGCATGCGCGGTGCGCGAGAGCAGCATGGCGGCGGGTGAGGGGCGAGGCTGGCGGTGAGGCGAGCTCGCTCCTTCGGCTGGTGCGGGAGTCTCTGCTGGCCGCTGGCCGCCGGGGGTGGCGGGACGGGAAGCCTCAAGGCCCGTGCTGCGGCGGGCAGCCCCGGGGAGCTCCCGGGAGCTGGTGGGAGGGAAGAGGGGAAGGAGGCGGACGCCCCTCCAGGCGCCGGGTGCCTTCCCAACTCGCCAGAGCTCCCCTTGAGCCTTCCCCGGCCCCGCTAGCCCCGCGCAGCTGCCCCCAGCTCCAGCACCTCCCCTGCAGCCTGTCTCCCCAGGTCATCCTGTTGTGATGGCAGCAAGCTGGCCCTCGGATGCACTTGATTCTGCCTTAACGTGGATGCCATTAGCTGCAGTGCAGGGAAAAAGTGGCATCTCCAGAAGCTGCTGTGGAAGGAGGCGATTTGGCCGGGGATGATCTACGGTCATAATGGTCACTGATTCTCCTTGTCTCCCAGAGGCTGCACTGAGGGCACAGGTGTCCCTTCCTCCCCTGAGGATGCTGTTGTCTGCACCCGCCTCGGTCTTGCCTGGGTTGTCTCTGCCTGACCTCGCTCTCATCGCGGCGTGGGGGCAAAAAGGGGCGGGCGGAGCGCTTGCTGGCTGTGGGCAGTGGACAGGAGCTGCTGCGGCTGAAGCTGGAGAGGCCAGAGAAAGGTAAAGAAGAAGGAATCAGAGGCCGGCCGGCCGGCAGCTGCCTCCCGCCGCAGGCAAGCGGAGAGTCCATGTGCGTAACCCACGGCGTGGTACGGCCGTGTGACGCATGAACGAGCGAGGCTACGTGTCTAGGAAGCCTTGTCTCGCAAGAGTTGAGACAGCCATGTAATCTTTTAGGTGGAGAACCACCATGTGACCGGAGCTGCAGAAGAGGAAGGGAGGAGAGGAAGAGAAGGAAGCGTCTGAACGGGCAAATTCTCCTGGCAGCACTGAGAACAAGGGATGCGGTGAGTCCTGGGCCCTCGGGGCCCCATCGCCCCACTTGTGTGTCCCAGGCCCTCCCTATCCCCCTCCCCTGGCCCCCTGTCTTTCACATGGTGCTGTGATTTCCCCCTTGCCCGCCCCCGTCTTTTTTTTTTTTTTTTTTTTTTTTTTTTTTTCCCCTCCCCTTTCTCAGTCTCTCTCTGTCCAGCTCCTGGTCTCTAATTTTAAATTCCCCTCTCTCTCTGGAAGCCTGTCAGGACTTTTCTCTGTCTGGCTCTCTGTCCCTGTTGTTTAATTCCTTCCTGTGTGCCCTTTTAGGCCTCACCATTTTTATTTGCTCGGTCTCTCTTGGTCCAGCACAAGATACGGATTTTTTAAAATTCCTCCCTCTCTGCCCTGCAGCCTGTCGCTTTCGAAGTTCGTGTTGCGATTTCATTCCTTTTACCGTCTCTCCCTGCTGGGATTTTTCAATTCCTCCCTGTCTGTCTCGCAGCCCGTTGTTGCTTTCTTGTTCTCTCTGTCTCTGTTGGGCTCCCTGTCCCTGTCTTGACCCACTTCTAAAAATGCCTTCCTCTCTGCCTCGTATGCATTGTTCTTGAAACTTCCGTTTCCCGACGTCTCTCTGTAGGTTGCTCCTGGTCCCAGATGTTTATTTCTTCCCTCTCTGTCCTGTGGCCTGTTGCGATTTGGTGTTTCTGCGTGTCTCCTGTTCCCGGCTCTCGGTCCCCGTTTTTCAGTTTCTCTCTCTCAGCCCTGTAGCCCACTGCTGTTATCTGTCTGTCCTCATCTCTCTCTGGCCAGTTGCCTCTCCCCACATATGTGGTTCCTCCCTCTGCCCTGTGGCCCGTCACTGGTTTTCCGTTCTCTGTCCTGCTCCTTTTCCCTGAGTCTTCAGTTGCTCCCTCTCTGTCCTGTAGCCCATCAAGGGGCTTTGTTTCTTTTTCCATCGCTCCCTGTCCGGCTCCCTGCCCCATCTTTTTAATCCTTCCCTTGCTGCCGTGTGGTGGCTCCCCGCTATCTTCCCTTTCTTCATATCTCTCTCTGGACGGCTCCCGCTTCCCTGTTTTTCAGTTTCTTCCTTCTGGGCCCTGTAGCCTGTGGTGATTGAGCTGCTTTCTCCTTCTCTCTGTCCGGCTGTGGATCCCATTTCTTTAATTCCTCCTGCTTCTCCCTGTAGCCTGTCTTTCTGTCTGCCCTCTCCCCCTTTATCTGTCTCCCCACTCCACCTCTGGCGCCCTGTACCTGTGTTTTAATTCTTCCCTCTCTGCCCTCCAGCTGTTGCTGTGCTTCCTGCGTGTGTCACACTGGGTCCGGCCCCTCATCTCTGTCTTTTCATTCCTCCCGCTCCTCCCTGGAGCTTGTCGCTGTCATTTTCTTTTGCTGTTGCTCTGTCTGGCTCCAGATCCTCGCAGCTTCCCCCCACCCCTGCCCCGCCTCGTTGCTCCTGGCTGTTTTTTCTGTCTCGATCTCTCTGTGCCTGGCTCTGGCTCCCTGTTGTTTCACTCCTCCCTCTCTGTCCTGTAGCCCATCGGCACATTTTCTTTCGTTGGGCTCTCTTTGGCCGTTTGCCTGTCCCTGTTGTTCAGTTTCTTCCTTCTCAGCCCTGTAGTGTGCCGTGATTCTTTTTCTTTCTCCCCCTCTCCCAGCTCCCAGTCCCTCCCTTTTAATTCCTCCCTCTCTGTCCTGTTGCCTGTCAGGAGTCGTGTGTCCTGGAGTCCCCGGCCCCCCCCCCCCCCCCCCAGCCCCTTCTCACTTTCGCACTTCCTGTCCGTGTTTTTTAATTCCTCCTCCTTTGCTGTGTAGCCTGTTGCTTTTTTCTTTTCTCCATCTCTGTGTCTCAGTGCCCCCATTTTTTAATTCTTACTCTCTGCCCTCTACCCTACCCCTATTTTCACCTTTCTCTGACCCTCTGTATCCAGCTCCCTGTCCCTATCGATTATTTTCTCCCTCTTACTCCTGCACCCGCTGCTATTCCCTGCTGTCGCCATCCCTCTCTGTTCAGCTCTCTGTCCCCAGATTTTAATTCCTTCTTCTGCCCCTCCGTAGCCTGTCTGGATTTTCCCCCTGCTCTCTGTCTGGCTCCCTCTCTCTGCCTTTTCGTTTCACATTCTCTGTCCCATAGCCCCAAGCTATTTGTCTGTGTTTCTCAGTCTCTTCTGTCTGGCTCCCTGCTGCTATTTTTTCTTTCCTCCTTATTTGTCTCATAGCCCATCACTGTTTCGTGGTTTGTTTTTTTTTTTTCTGTCTCTTTGTCCAGCTCCCAGTCCCTGCTCTTGAATTCCTCTTCCCTGTAGCCCGCTGCTGTTTTTTTCTGTTCTCGATCACGCTCTGTCTGGTCCCCTGTCCCTGTTGGTCAATTCTTCCTTCTCTGCCCTGCAGCCCCTGCAGTCTTGTACTTTTTTCCGTCTCTCTCTGGCCGGAGCTCTGTTGCTGCTCATGAGTTCCTCCCTCTCTGCCCTGTAGCCTGTTGCTTTTGTCCTTTCTCCGTCTCGCTTTCTCTGGCTCCCTGATGACGCTATTTTAATATTCCCTCCCTTTTTGTATGAATCGCTATACTTTTTGCTCTCCAGCTTTTTTTTTTTTTTTTCTGGCTCCCCGGCTCTATTTCTTAATTCTTCCACCTGTAGTGTGTAGCTCTGTGGTTTGTACCGTGTTGTTGTTCCCCCCCACCCCCGCCCCTTCCCTCCATCGTTGGCTGTCTTGGCTCCCTGTCCCTGTTGTTTCATCCTCCCTCTCTGCCCTGTTCTTTGTTGTCTTTCTCCATGTGTCTCAGTCCAGCTTCCTGCCCCTGTTCTTCTTTCCTTCCTCTCTGTCGTGCTGCCTGTCCCAGTTTTGTCCTGCGTCTCCGTCCTCCTTTGTCGGTCTCTGCCCTGCTCCCTTCTCCCTCTATCTGCTGCCTCTCTTCTTCTCTCCCTGCTGCTTCTTTCTCCACCTGTCGGGCTCCCTGTCCCTGTCTTTCTCTCGCCATCCTGTTCCCTGCCTCAGGCGCTCTCGCTGCATCCTCTACCTGCGTGACTGAAGAAACGTTCGCAGTCTCCTTTGCCCTCCCAGCTGCGTTTGCAGTCCCTTCACAGCAGGCGAGGGGCTGTGAGGGAGCCCAGGGGAGGAGGTGCTGCGCTGCGGGGGTCGAGTGATGGCCCCCTGCTCCTGCGGCACGGCCCAGCCCTCGCCACAGCCGCCGCACGAGCTGTGGGCTCGTTGCCAGCGCCGCATGGCTGCCTGCGGGCGTCCGGCTCGGGCGCCATGCTCAGCGCTGCATCCGGCGAGCAGCAGGCTGTCCTGCCGGCGGGCGCCGCCGGTAACGGCCACGCGATGCTGCAGGGCCTGTGGGATGGGGCCGCCGTGCCCGCTGCCGCTTCCCCGTGAGGAAAGGCCGCTGCTGCCCCCTGGGCACAGGGCTGGTGGGCGTGCTCTTTTCACCCGCCCAGCTCCCTGACCCCGTTTTCCTTTCACAGACCAGGACTCTGTGTCCTTTCTTTATCTGTGTCTCCCCCTCTCTGTTCTTTTCCCGGTACCTCTCTTTCTCTGCTCCTCAGTTCCTTTCCCTCACCTTATTTTTCTCTTTCTGTTCCTCTGCCCAGCTCCCCATGGCTGTGTTTTCGTTCTCCGTACCTGCTGCCCCAGCGTGGACTGCCGAGCGGTCCCAGGGAAGGGTGAGTGGACGGGCTCTGAGCCCCAGAGCAGGCGTGTTCCTGGCACTTAGATGGGTTTGCAAATAAACCCTCGCTCTGTCTCCTTTGTACTTGCTGAGCAGCGGTCAGAGAGTCCAGGGGAGCAGGTACACAGCGGGGGTAAGGGGCCATGGCTGCAGCTGCGGGCTGGTGCCGGAGGAGCCCCGGAGGGAGCCAGCGAGGCTGATGGCGATGGCCGCTCTGTGTCATGGGGCCGCAGGCCCAGGGGATGGTGCTGCTAGGGCACGCCTGCCCGAGAGTGCCGACAGCAGACGTCGGGCCCCGTCAGGGCAGCTCGCAGGGGTTTTGTGAGCTGGTGGAGAGGAAGGAGGAAGAGGGGCAGATGGCTGCCTCCGGGCACCTGGAGGCCTTCCCACCCCCTGGAAAAGTGCTCCGGCCTGCGCGCCCCATGCAGCTGCCCACAGCTCCAGCACCTGTCCCGTAGCCCCTGACCACCCCAGACCCTGCCCTCGCAGCAGCAAGCTGACCCGCGAACGTGCTTTATTGCCCCATAAGCGTGGGTGCCGTTGGCAATGGTCTGGGGCAGGAGGGGGCGTCCCCAGGAGCTCCTGCAGAAGGAGGGGTTCCTGCCTGGGGAAAGGGGTGGCCGTCGCTGTGGACAACAGTTGGCCGTTCTTTGTGTCTCCCAGGGGCAGCGCTGAGGACTCGGTTGCCGGTTCCTCCCCGGGGATGTTGCTGACTGCACCTGGCTCAGGTTTGTGTCCTTATTCTCCCAGTTAAAGCGGTTCCGTTAGTTTAATTCCCTGCCCGGTCACGTTGCTGGTGCCGCAGATACCTGCAGTAGAAGAGCAGGTGTCGGCCTTTGCGGTACGGGTCGCTGTCTTTGCTCAGTGCTTTGTACCCCATGACACGGAGGCAGGTGAGGAAACTCCCCGCTGCTCCTCTGGCCGCCCTTGTGTCTGCTGGGGGTCGCCCCAGCCCCTTTCCCAGGGGATTGCAGGAAGGGTGGTGAGCAGGGCCCCGGGTGTACGAGCCCTGGCCTCTGCACAGGGAGCCCGTTCTGCTCCGGGGCTGCTGCGGTGCGGGCGCTCCGCTGGTCCGGTCGCTGGCGGCAGCTCTTGGAGCCGGCTGGGCTGCGCGGGCGTCGGGGGTTTGCTCACGGCAAGAAGCGGAGGCGTCGGTGTGAGGGAAGAGTTTCGAGACCGGCCGAGGTTCGGCTGTAGGCATAGTAGGAAGTACCCTTTTATGCAGTTGTTTTTGTTGTTTCAGGCTGGCGGTTTTCCGATGAGGGTTTGGGGGTGGCAAAATGGTTTAATAGCCTGCCATTTTTTTTTTTATAAATTTTAGATGCATTGCATTTTTCTGGAATTCCTGACTATGGGAGATGGAACCTTGTTTTTTTTCCCCACCGTTTTTACTGTGTGCTGTGTAAGTTGCTGATGTCTTGATCTATGCTCTTTTTTCTCTCTTAATAGGACTGATGGTGAGATTGTCCAGCGAGGGTTAGGGTGAGCATCTTGTACTCGCCTGTATACGGAGCTTGAGAGTTTCTCGAGAAGGCATCTTCCCCAGAACTTCTCAGAGAAGAGGGTCTGCGTTCTTTGCGCTGGTAACAGTCTCTAGCCGGGGTCTGTCTTCTGTCGTAGGCCCGGGCACGCGAGCCTTCCCATGACTCCGTTTCTGACTTTTTCATGACGCGCCTGATGAGACGTGTCGTAGTGCCGGTCACAGCAGTTATGTTTCCGTGTAGTTTTTCACCTGTTGTGTGTTTAGCACCGGTTTCTGTGGTTGTAAGGTGCCTGTGTTAGATCTTTCAGCCACCGTGGTTTTTCCGTCAGCTGACCGCCGCTGTGATTCCTTGAGGGGTTCAGTGGTAAGGAGGCGGTCGGTGGTGCTTGTTCCGTGTGTGCTATACTGCACATTAATGAGGTCTCGATGCTCCGGAGGTTTATTCTTTTGCGGTAGGCGGGCGCATCGGTAGCCGCACCGAGGGTCTCGTGCTCCTCGACTCACCGGGGTACCGCCGACCGAGCGCTCCCAGTCTCGCGCGAGAAGCTCCACACACAGATCTGTCCAGCACGTCTCGTGTCCGAGAAGGTGACGAGTGGTCCAGGATGCGCTGGGGTATCCGCTGTCGAGCGGTCTGTTCTCACGGAGCCCTCTTCTGGGACGACGACTTCTCCGCATCCTGTGGATGTTGGGTCTTGGGGCCCGGCTTCTCGCGCGTCCACCGTTGCGGTTGCGGCCGCGGCCGTATCTTTTCGTCAGGGGCCGTGGCATTTGACTTCCGGGGTGGAAGGTGCTAAGGGTCGTACGCGTAGGGCCAGGTGTTGCTTTGGCTTTGGTTTTCTGTGATGGCTGGCTGGCTGTTGTTGGAGTCTAGAGGGTATTCCTACATGGAAAGGAGATCTCCGGAACCGTTAAGCTGTTGCTCCGCAGCCGGGTGACTCGTTCGATGCCGTTTTCAGATGCAGTGAGACGAGCCGTGCACCAAAGGGTTAGAGGAGGGGCGGGGGAGCGGCCATAAGAAGGTGGGTTGGCACGCAGTGTCAGCGGGCAGATGCGGCCGATGGCTGTGTGAGCAGCTGACAGGTCTTGGTAGGTTTGTTGTATTCCAAAGGCACGAAGTAGCGAGCGAAGCAGGGTATCGGCACTGCGGGTGGCTGGGGCGAGGTGAGCTGGGACTGGTGGGCTGCAGCAGAGAAGTTACTTTTCAGGCGTTGTGTCGTTTGTGAAGTTTATAAGCATCCCTTATGGGTTGTGTTTTACAGGTGGTACCGGAGCCTCAATGCGGCAGCTGGCAGAGGTAGGGTGGGTGGGCGGCCGAGGTAGAGGAGGAGGAGAGGGGAATGGGCACGGGCAGGCTGTGGTTTCGGGCGGTATCTCAGCACGTGCCTTTTGTTTTGGCTTTCGCAGGTCACGCACGTAGCCTCGGAGGGGCGAAGCTGCGCGCCGACCAGCGGCCTGAGGAGGCGAGGCGGTTGTCAGCCGGGCCGGCGTCCAAGAGCGGAGCATCCTGCGGCAGCTCGGTCAAGCGTTTCTGTGCGGTTGTGCAGGTGTTACGCAGCTGCCTTTGGAGTTGGGTGAGCTTTTGAGGTGGTGAGCTAAGGAGCAGCAAGGAGGAGCGTGGGGCTGGTGATTTCTCCCAAGCGTGACGGTATTTCTCTGTCTGTTGCTACCTTAGGGGGGCCACAAGCGATGACAGCTGCAGCGTCCAACACGGGAATCGGTGCGGAGCAGTTGAGCGGAAGACCACGTTCCTTTTGAGGAGGAGGGTGTTTCGAGGAGGTCTGTGGTGACCCGTGTGACAACTACCACTGTCAGCAGTGTGTGGGGTTTTTTTTTTTTTTTTTTTTTTCTGTAGGCGATGAGGAGGAACGTGGCAACTGCAGGAGTAATCAGGTTAGTTGATGTGGTTTCTGCTGAGGATGGACGCGGATCCCCAGCCCGCTGGAAGCGAAGCTGAGGGACCAGGGACCGTTGTCCTGCAGTGCGTAACTTTGATTTCAGTTGGAAAAGGGATTTTCCCGGAATGGAAATCTTTCTCCTTCAAAGAAATTGCGTTGTACGAACTGCCTGTCGGACTCTGTGTGCTTGGCTGTAGAAGTCATGAGCAGTGAGACTTTTTGCCCTCTTTTGAAAAACAAAACAACAGCAAAGTCAATTTGTTTCCAAAGACTGAAGCATAGCAGGTGTTCCAAAAGTGGATGGCGTCACTGGTCTTTACATTCTTGGTTGCAACGGTCGAGATACGATTAAAAAATGTTCCTCTGCGTGCTTTGGTACAGCCAGAAGCCTTAGCGCATCTGCCAGTCCTGTTCGGTGGCCTTACCTGTTGCAGCCCTGGGGATTTGAATTTCTTTTTTTTTTTTCTTTTTAATGAGTAAAACCATGTGGGGGATCTATTATTTCACTGATCTTTTCCTGTCATATATGAAACTGTAGAGAAAGTTAAAATTGTATAATTGGCAGAATGACTAACGCGGTTTAAACTCGCTGCCGAATCAGTACAGCATGTAATGTATGAGGTGTACTTAAGCGGTCAGCGGTTTCTCTAACTCTTTCCAAGCCAGAGGCAGCTGCATGTTACTGAGTTTCTTCCCTGTGTTTTGACAGAGCGCTCTGAAGTACTTGGTTTCTAATCATGTGACATGATAGAACAAGGTGGGGCAGGAGCAGAGTCAAATAACAACTGTGTATTTTGGAGACAGGTGTAAGCATAGATCTAGATGGGGGTGTACAGCCTTGTTCTGCAGCAGCGCTTTAAGGAAGGGCATCAAACACGAGCAAGAGCAGTTGCTTTTCTGCTAAGAAGGGGTTGGAAATCGTATCTGTTTGTCTTTCTATGGAGTGTTAAGTATTCAAATCACTCTGGTTTGTAGAGGATGTGTCTGTATTTCGGGCTGGTCTCCTTCAGTTCGACTGCTCGCCTGTCCCTCGTTCTATTGAATTCCTCTCCTTGCTTCTGTGTTGTTCTTCTAATGTGCTGAACTATGGCTGGGGCCTTTTGTTTCCCGATGTCTTGCTGTGAGTGTCCGGTGCTGCGCAGCAGCTCCCCCCCCCCCCCCCAGGTTTGCCTGCCGGTGGCTCAGTGCTCTCGCCCCACGGGGCCAGCTCTGTCTCTGTCCAAGCTTTCTGCCACGGCTGTCCGGTGGGGAAAGGGGCAGTTGTTGCTCTGGGGAGCCCGTCCGGGCGTGGTCCGGGACGGGGAACGTGGCAGAGCCGAGTGCGAGCAAGAGCCACGGCACCGTCCTTTGGCAGACGCCCCCCCACCCCTCTGCTTGTGCGGCAGCCGGTGTCCATGATCTGGCGGGGGCAGGCATCGAGCATGGATTCTGTCTCGTGGGCTGTGGCAGGTGAGTGCTCGTCTGTGGGTTATGCCGGGGAGAGTCGTTGGTGTCGGTCATCCCCCACCCCTCTCCGGGTCCCCCTGTACCCCCAGTGTCAGAGAAAGACGCAGGTGCTGCTGCGCCGCTGTGACCGCACGGGGGTGCTGCGTGAAACGGCGCTTTGTGCTGCCTGCGCGTGGGGGGTGTGCGGTACTGCAGGCCGGGGTACGCGCATGCGCGCTGGCGGCCCCCTGCGGCGCGCTCTGCTACCACGATTTGACTAGGGTTGGGTACTGGGGCGTGGTACACGCGCGTGTGCGGTGGCGCTCTGCTGCCACCCTGTGACCGAAAAGCAGTACTGCAGTCCCGAAGGCGCTGCCGCACTCCCTGCTGCCACCCTGTGACCGAAAAGCAGTACTGCAGTCCCGAAGGCGCTGCCGCACTCCCTGCTGCCACCCTGTGACCGAAAAGCAGTACTGCAGTCCCGAAGGCGATGCCGCACTCCCTGCTGCCACCCTGTGACCGAAAAGCAGTACTGCAGCCCCGAAGGCGCTGCCGCGCTCCCTGCTGCCACCCTGTGATCGAAAGTCGGTACTGCAGGCCCAGCGGAGCTTTCCGCCCTCCCTGCTGCCACCCTATGACCAAAAAGCGGTTATGCAGCCCCGGCGGCGCTGCCGCGCACCCTGCTGCCACCCTGTGACCAAAAGACGGTACTGCAGCTCCGGGTGCGCGCTGCCGCGCTCTCTCCTGCTACCGCCTACAGTGAGTGGGCTACGCACCGGACGCTCTCACCTTTGTGCCCCGCGGCGGCCCCTTCCCCGGGGGATGTTTGGAAAGGCAGTGGGCGGGGCCTGGGGTAGATGAGTCCCGGGCTCTGCCCAGGGAGCTCCTTCTGTGCGAGGTGAGAGCTGTGGGATTGGGCAAGCTCCAGCAGCACCCACAGTACAGAGAGCCCTGGGATGCAGCTTGGGCTTTTTTTTTTATTATTTGTCAGCAGTTTCATACGGAGTGTTAAGGGGTGATGAGAGGGTTCTAAAACACACAGCTTTTTTAACTGACAGTTTTGCTGTGGTTTTGTTCTAGGTTGTCCTGGGTTACAGTGTAAAATGTGCCAAAAGAAAAAAATATTCTATTACCATCTTCAGGAGCTGTTGAGACCAGGTGGGGCGGTGCTCTCTGCCTCCCCCCCCCCTGGACTATCTCCTGTTACTGGGCACAACAATGCCTTATCGCCTGACTCATCGATAACTCGCTCCTGGACTATCTCCTGTTAATGGCCCATCAAGGAACTGCCTCACGACTCCCCATCCCATTGTGAGATGCTCCGCCCGGGGGGGGGGGGGCGGGGGGGAAGGAGCCAAGCAGTCCATGCCAAATAAAAACGGAGATTTTGAACACCCTAGCAGCCTTCTTCCAGTGGATTCCCAGAGGAGCTTTTCCCCCCACTGGAGTTCCAGAGGACAAGAGCTACCTACCTACCACTGGACCTTCGGAGGAAGACCAGACTCTTTTACCTGATTGCTGCTTCCACAGAACTACATCCATCGCTTCAGGAGGACTGCAGCCAGCATCTTATCGGACTGCTACTGCCACCCTAACGGTGTCAGGTTGTATTCCTGACTCTGTCAGTGTAAACCAGTGGGTTGTTTGGTTTTTCCCTGCGGTGTGTTATATATATATATATTAGTAAAGAACTGTTATTCCTATTCCCCATATCTTTGCCTGAACGCCCGTTAATTTCAAAATTATAATAGTTTGGAGGGAAGGGGGTTGCACTTTCCATTTCAAGGGAGGCTCCTGCCTTCCTCCACAGACACCTGTCTTTCAAACCAAGACATAGGTGCACTGGATTTTCCTGGAATTCTGAACTTCCTGCAGGATGGCAACTTGTTTCTTGTGACAAGGGTTTGTGATCCCATTTCCTTTCCTAGGACTGAAGGTGAGATTATCGAGTAGCATGAGGATGTGCACCACATCTGCACCTGTCTATGCCCCCCCATACCCCTGTCTCTGCCTTCAGGTGGGGTTTTTCCCATGCCACCCCGATCTTTGTGGCCTTGACTCCCGTGTGTGTGCCTGGCCCTACTTGTCATGTCCCTGCCTCCCATGGGCCTGCCTTGCCTGCTTTTTTTCACGGTAGGGATGGACAACGACAAGAGTATATGTAAGAAGGCAGTCTTTATTAAGTTGCAAAAACCAAGATGGCTGAGATGGTGCAGCAGAAAAAGCGTACCCTTTTATAACCTTTCTTATCTGTCCACCTGTTCATGCACTAAGGCTGCTAAAATGATTCGCTCAATAGCTTTGTCCATTCAACTCCATTCACATAATGATTGGCTGGAGCTCCTACTGTATTTCTCACTGTACCTACTGTTCTCTTGCCAAGTTTCTGCTCTGTGGTATTACTTGCTCAGTCTCTTCTTGCTCAGTCTCTTATAACTTCCTCAAACTTGTTTACAACATTCTTCATCCACTTCTTCCGTCTTTTCAAGGGTATACTGGAATACTGTCAAGGTCAACTTCATCTTCCTCAATCAGGTTATCCCTGACAGATTTTTGTACCCACTTTATGGGTGTGCATAGCTCACACCCTATCCTCCCCCTGTGCACCTGCCTTCCTCCCCCCCCCCCCCCCCCCCCCCCCCATGGGTGTGCCTTGCACCTGCCTCCCATTACCATGTTTTGTGTCCCCCCCTTGTCCCTGCTCCATGCACCTGCCTTGCCCCCACCACTACAAGAACTGCTGCTCCAGACGCAAACTGTTTTAAATAAACTGTTTGCATTCCAAACATCACTCTGGCACTTCCTTGGGCCCAAAATGCCATCACCAGTAGATATCAGGGGGAATGAGGGGCACCCAGCAGGGACACCCTGAAGTCTCATGGTTTCCATCAGGCTTTCCCAAGGGCAGGGGTGGGTGGGAGAGTGGAAAAGCAGTATTGCTTTTTACATTTTCTTCCTACATCTCCTTCTTCAGAGCTCCTTGTCCCTGGGTGCTTGTTCTTGCCTGTGGCCCCTGTTCCTGATGGGCTCCAGGTGTGGCCAGTGGGGCTAATAACAGGGCCGGCCCTCCTGTGGGCTATAAAGGGGCTGCCTGAGGGAGCTGATAAAGGGGAACTGGCTGAGGAGGTAGCTGGAGGTACCTCCAGAATGGAATGGCTGGTCCCTGTGGTAAGGAAGGATCCCCCTGAGCTGTCCATGATGGAGCAGACCACCAGCACACGTTGCTGGCAGCTTGGTGCCTGCATCGGCTGTGTGTGTGAGCTGCTGGCCAGCCTGGCAGTGGAGGGGAGTTGAGAGAAAAGTGTTGGGGTGCTGAAGATCTGAGCTGGTGCCAGGAGCTGGGGTGAGTCACACGTTCTCCTGTGTGTGTCCCGGTCCACCTCTGCTGCCCTGCCTGCCGCTCCTTCTGCTGCCTGGGAAAGGGCTGCCCAGGGATGGGGAGGGCCAGCAATGGCTTTCTGTCCTGGCCCCTTTGCTGTGGGAGCCTGATGGACAGCCTAACACCTTCCTGATTGCACTGGGGCTTCCCCTCAAGCCAGGGGGAGAGGCAGGGCTGGAAGAAAGTGGAGGCTGAGATGGGGTGCGAAGTCAGGGAAAATGTGGAAGTCAAGATGGGGGTGGAAATGGTGTCACTTTTTACATTGTCTTTGTAAGGCTCCCTCTTTTTGTCTTCCTGACCCTATGTGTTAGTTCTTGCCTCTGTTTCTTTTCCCCTATTGCTTTACAATATTTCGCTGTCCCTTGTCTTGTCCCTGCCTTGTGGTCCTGCTGCTCCCTTTGGCCTCTCTCTCCTGCTCCTCCTCGCTCTTATGTATTCCTCCATCTCTCCCTGAGTTTTTCGCTCAGTGTCCCAGTACTCCTCTCTCTATGCTACTGTCCTGCTCCCTGTCCCTCTCCTGTTTGCAGCATCCTGTTTACTGGCTGCCTGTCCCCCACCTCTTCTCTACCTTCCTCCTGCTTTTTCCCTTCTCTCCTGCTGCGTTTGCTGTGTTTGCACACTGAGCCTTGTAGCCACCTAAGTGCCAGGATTTGTTCTGGGCAGAGGTGAGTAAACTTTTCCTGCCTCCTCTGTGCCCCTGGATGGTATTCAAGCCCCTGGGTGCAGAGCTCGTAGCTGTGGGCAGGTGCGGGGGAGGGGGCCATGTGCTGTGGGGCTTTGCCCAGGCCCCTGTTCCTGATGGGCTCCAGCTGGGGCAGGTGTGGCCAGTGAGGCTAATGATGGGGCTGGCCCTACTTTGGGCTATGAAGGGGGCTGCCTGGGCATGCCTGCCTGCAGGAGCTGGCTGAGGAGTCAAACCAAGGGGCTTCCACAGGCAACTGTCTCCAGCTGGTCCCTGTGGCAAGGAATGATCCCTCCCACCCATCCACAACAGAGAATGCCACCATAACACAGCACCAGGACCTTGGCTCCTCTGTTGGCTGCACACGTGTGAGCTGCTGCACGTCAAGGAAACCTCGTGAGAGAAGTGCATTGAGTCACCCACCGCCTGCTCCTAAGGTCAGGCAGCTGGCACTGTGGAGGAGGAAGGGGCAGAGACAGAGAGAAAAGCCTCGGGGCGGTGAAGGTCTGCCGTTGGCACCAGGAGCCACGTGTCCCCTCGTGTGTGTCCAGGGCCATCCCTGCCCCGGTTCTCTGGATCTCTGCCTGCCTCCTTGCCTGTCCCTGCCTCTGTCTGCCTTTCAGGCTGTCTAGTTCCCCAAAGCTTTTTGCTCTTTTGCTAGCATTGCCCTGTAAAGTGTCACCTTCTACCTTTCCTTTCTATGTCGTTTCCTTTCTGGCACCCCACCAGCTCTGATTTCATTCTTCCTCATTGCTTGTGAAACTGGCATTTCTAGGTCCCCTCTCTCCGTGTCTCAGTTTACCCAGTTGCCTATGATTGTGGGAAGGGTGGTGGTTGGGGCCTGGGGTAGATGAGCCCCGAGCTCTCCCAGGAAGCTCCTTCTTATGTGCGAGGCAAGAACTCTGGGACTAGGCAGGGTCCAGCAGCACCCACAGTAGAAAGTGCCCTGGGATGAAGCTTGGGCTTTTTTTTTTTCTTGTTTTTATGTCAGCAGTTTCCTAGGGGGTGTTCAGGGGTGACAGGAGGGTTTTAAAACACACAGCCTTTTTTTTAACTGATAGTTTTGGTGCTGTTTTGTTCTAGGTGCACTGGATTTTCCCGGAATTCTGAACTTCCTGCAGGATGGCAACTTGTTTTTTGTGAGGCGTGTTGGTGACCGCATTTCCCTTCCTAGGACTTGAAGGTGAGACTATCGAGCAGCCGTGAGGATGCGCCCCACGTCTGCACCTGTCTATGCCCCCCCATACCCCTGTCTCTGCCTTCAGGTGGGGTTTTTTCCCATGCCACCCCCAACTCGGTGGCCTTGCTAAGGGTGGGTGTGCCTGGCCCCAAATCCACCCGGCGCCTCCCCCCCCCGCCGCGAGCGTGCCTTGCTGCCGTTCTTCGGCACTGGCCACTGTAGGCGTGCCCTGCTTGCCCCCCCCCGACCCCCCCCCCCGGGTGTGCCTTTTCTGCCCCGGCACCGCCCCCCCCCCGTGGGAGTGCCTTGCTGCTTTGCACCTCGCCCCAGCACCGCCCCCCCCATGGCCTCGCTGACAGTGGCCGTGCCCTGCCCGGCCCCCCACCCCCTCCCCTTCCCGGGTTTGCCTTTGTTATTCTGCACCCCACCCCAGCACCGCCCCCCCCGGGCGTGACTTTTTTGCCCCATGCCCCACCCTCCCGTTGGCGTGCCTTGCTGCCCACCCCCCCCCACCCCCCCCCCCCACCCGGCACCGCCCCCCCTTGTGTCCCATCCCCACCACTTGCCCAGGGGCGGGGCCTGGGGTATATGAGCCTCGGCCTCTGCTCAGGGAGCTCATTCTGCTCTGGGGCTGCTGGCGCTGGCAGCTCCAGACCCAGCTGCCTCTGCGGGCACGGGGGCTTCGGGCGCGGACAGGAGCGCAGGCGGCTGCGGCAGGGAAGAGCTGCGGCCGGGGACACCAGGCCACCCCTGTACTCCTCAGGGCCCCATCGGCTCCAGCCCCTCAGCGAGGACCAGATGTGCTCCTGGGCCTGGCCAGGCCCTGCCGGGACGCGTTCCACCCCGTCGGGCCCCCCTGCCACCAGCTATGCCGAGCGCTGCTGCCTCTGCCCAGCCCCGGGGGCGCCGGGGCCAGAGGCTGTCGTCCCCAAGTGGGGTCACAGCATCTTTTGGGGGGGGTCGATGGCACCGACGCCGAGCCATCCTGCAGCCGTCTTTTTGGCTTTGCACCGCAGGCATCTCCGTAAGCTGTCCGAGTTCCTCCCTCCCCTTCGTGTGCCCCTCAGTCCCCTCCATTTCCCATCCAGGCACCAGAATCAATCTGCGTGACAAGTGGCCTTCTCAGAACCACGGGCCTTCAAAGGGCCTTCTCTCACCTGCCTAGTCCTCTCAGAAGGACACGGGCGTTGCTCTGTGTGGACTCATTTGTCTTTCCTGGCACCTCTCCTGAGCTGCTTTGTCACTTGTTTTGGTTCGAGTCGCTTCAGTGTTACTTAAGGTGCTTGGTACAGTTCCTGATGCTTTGGGGCTCTTTTCCCCGACGGTTTTTCCTTGGTTTTGGTTTTTGCTTTGGGTTCGGTTTGGTTTCAACCCTTTCCTGGGGTTTTCTGTCCTTTGGGACTTATTTCTGTTGAGGGAGGCAGATGGAGAAAAGTAGGAGTCTCAGTGTCTTACAACTGCTGGTGATCTACAATAGTCCCTTTGCAACCAGAGAGCTCTGAGAGGAGGATTCTTGCAGGCTGTCATTCGGCTTTGTCATTCGGTCCCGTCCAGAATGTAGCGCTGGTACAAGTTCTGCAACAGACAGGAACGGGTCTAGCCTTGTTACGCGGGCTTTCTTTTTCCTTGCAGGTCGGACTTGAGACTTGAAACGGCATTTTCCTTCGCTAAAAAAACACGCCCCGGACTCGCCGCAGACTCGGCAGCGTCGCGGATTTCGCCGGACCGCGCCGCTGGCAGAGCCGGCGGCCGACGGGGTCGCGGGCGCTCGGCACCGCGTCGGCCGGAGGCTCCCGTTGGCGCAGCAGCGACGGTCGGGGGCGGCGCAGCTGGACAGCCGGAGGTTTGGTGTCGCGGCGTATCTGCTGTGCGCGGGTTCGCTTCCCCGGGATTTTGGGCTGCTCTGGAAAAATGGGTGGCGGAGCCGGAGAGAAGAGCGGGCGGTGGCTACAGGCCGAGTCGCCGCTCGGGGAGGTTGCGCTCCGCGGAGCTTCAAACTTTGGAGACGGAGTGCAAAACCGTCGAGCGTCCCAAGTGGACCGCGGCAGGCGTCCTCGCTCCGGTCGTTTTTCCTGGGGAATTCCAAAGTGGTCAGTTTCTATTAGTTTAATTTTTACCGCTCGTTTACGTCAAAACGTTTAAAATAAAAATGTCCGTCACAGTAACCAGAATAGTCTTTGGGAGCAAATACTGCCCGTCGTCCGCTCTAGCTATTGCTTCCCGCTTTGCAGACAGTACTTACTCCCCATTGATGTAATCAAAGGGCAAGCAGCAGAATATCAACAACAGAGCACTAACTGGAAGGAATACCTGTAGCGAAACAACTCTAACAGGAAAAGAAAAAAATCACGCGTCCTAGTTAATCCACTTCGTGGTAAAGTCACAAAATATCAGAGCGCGCCTAAAGAGAAGAAATATTACCTAGGGTTGAATAATGACTAAATTTAGTGGCAGATGTTACTTAATGAACCAGGCAGTAATTATTCCCGGTCCCTATTGCAATTCAAAAAATGAATAGTTGAGAGACCCTCTTGAAGTGATAAAGACAGAAAACTAATTGGGAGTCGTGAACAGCTCCATTTAAACATAACCACTGCTAAACCAATTGAACTGGAAACTAATTGGGAGGCTCTAACGCTTAAACGAGCACACCGCTGTAAGCAAGCTGGGAGGCAACAGTGACTCCTGCTTAGAACCAAAAGAGTAATCGAAGCTTTAGATTTTTAGATAAAGAGAAATAAAAAAAGGAATCGTTCAATAACGGCTACGTTTAAACGTAGGTACTAAAAGAATTCCCGGGCGGTGGTGAACTAACGTAACGCTAAAAGATTTAGATTTAAAATAAAAGGAAAATTAGAAAACCAACAGGGAGTCACGACTGCCGAAACTTAAACATAGCCGTTGGGGGGGGGGAGGAGGGGACGGGTACCAATTCCTTCCAAGTAGAGCTAAAAGAAAAAACCGACGCCCATTAAATCCGACGAACAAAAACCTTAGATTTCATTTTAGAAACAGATCGAACGCTAACTGGGCATCATGAGTGCCCGTTTAACAATACTAGCCATCTTAAACTGATGCATTAAAGATACCCCCGCAGCACCATCAGATGAAAATTTTCTCCTTGGGAAGCAGAAATAGAATACCAATTGGGAGCAGTTTAGGGTAACGGTCGTCGTGAACGGACCCCTCATTAGAGTCCTAATTCACAATCCGAAACCGTGATTTCCAACGGTAATGAACCTTTTCCTCTTGTGTCAGTCGGGTGCCTGCGCTTTGCTCCTGCTCCCTTCAGCAGCGGTACACGGAGCGCTCGCTGGCTGTGAGCCGTTCGTTCACCCGCTTTCTGTACCAGTCAACTCTTCAATCGGGCCATTTAAATAACAGACTATTCTCTCAAATTCCAGCTCAAACGCGTGGCACGAATTAACGGCGCCCGAGGACCATGCCATTTACTAGCGCCGCCCCGGAGCTGAGCCTGCTTATTGTGAGGCGCTTCTCGCAAGAGCCCCTCACGCACGCACGCACGCCCGCACGCACGCAGGTCCCGTCACCGGTGCTCCGCGCCGGCCTAACCGCGGACCGGCAGGGCCGGCGGAGAAACTGCCCGGAAGCCGCGGAGAGCGAGACGGATTCGAGAGCGAGACGGATTCAACAGCGATTCCTGCCGAAACACGCAAGGAACGCAGCTCTGCACGGCGGGGCGGCGGCCTGTCCCCTCCTGCCCGCGCGGCCCCATCCCCGCCGCGGGCAGCCTCAGCCTTCACAAGACGGCGGCGCCATACACTCGCCCCCCTCCAAGCACCGGCCGCAGCTCCGGAGAGAAACGACGCGGATGCGGCCCCGAGACGGCGGCGCCGCCGGCACTCGTTTCGCGGGGGACTCACCGGCTCCTCCGGGGCTCCGGCAGGCTCCCGCCGCTTCCCCGCGGTCCTCCATGATGCCGGAAGTGCCCCTCAGTCCTCCGAACTTGCGCTCTATGGGCCCGCAGTCCTCCAGGATGCCCAAGTGCCGGTTCGGTGCGGGGGGGCCTGGAGTAGATGAGCCCCGGGCTCTGCCCAGGGAGCTCCTTCTGGGCGAGGCGAGAGCTGTGGGACTGGGCAGGGTCCAGCGGCACCCACAGGAGAGAGCGCCCTGGGATGCAGCTTGGGTTTTGGGGTTTTTTTTTTTTTTTTTTTTTTTTTTTTTTTTATAACGTCGGCAGTTTCCTACGGGGTGTTCAGGGGTGACAGGAGGGTTTTAAAACACACAGCCTTTTTTTTTTAACTGATAGTTTTGGTGCTGTTTTGTTCTAGGTGCACTGGATTTTCCCGGAATTCTGAACTTCCTGCAGGATGGCAACTTGTTTTTTGTGAGGCGTGTTGGTGACCGCATTTCCCTTCCTAGGACTTGAAGGTGAGACTATCGAGCAGCCGTGAGGATGCGCCCCACGTCTGCACCTGTCTATGCCCCCCCATACCCCTGTCTCTGCCTTCAGGTGGGGTTTTTCCCATGCCACCCCCAACTCGGTGGCCTTGCTAAGGGTGGGTGTGCCTGGCCCCAAATCCACCCGGCGCCTCCCCCCCCCCGCCGCGAGCGTGCCTTGCTGCCGTTCTTCGGCACTGGCCACTGTAGGCGTGCCCTGCTTGCCCCCCCCCCCGACCCCCCCCCCCGGGTGTGCCTTTTCTGCCCCGGCACCGCCCCCCCCCCGTGGGAGTGCCTTGCTGCTTTGCACCTCGCCCCAGCACCGCCCCCCCCATGGCCTCGCCGACAGTGGCCGTGCCCTGCCCGGCCCCCACCCCCTCCCCTTCCCGGGTTTGCCTTTGTTATTCTGCACCCCACCCCAGCACCGCCCCCCCCCCCGGGCGTGACTTTTTTGCCCCATGCCCCACCCTCCCGTTGGCGTGCCTTGCTGCCCACCCCCCCCACCCCCCCCCCCCCACCCCCCGGCACCGCCCCCCCTTGTGTCCCATCCCCACCACTTGCCCGGGGGCGGGGCCTGGGGTATATGAGCCTCGGCCTCTGCTCAGGGAGCTCATTCTGCTCTGGGGCTGCTGGCGCTGGCAGCTCCAGACCCAGCTGCCTCTGCGGGCACGGGGCTTCGGGCGCGGACAGGAGCGCAGGCGGCTGCGGCAGGGAAGAGCTGCGGCCGGGGACACCAGGCCACCCCTGTACTCCTCAGGGCCCCATCGGCTCCAGCCCCTCAGCGAGGACCAGATGTGCTCCTGGGCCTGGCCAGGCCCTGCCGGGACGCGTTCCACCCCGTCGGGCCCCCTGCCACCAGCTATGCCGAGCGCTGCTGCCTCTGCCCAGCCCCGGGGGCGCCGGGGCCAGAGGCTGTCGTCCCCAAGTGGGGTCACAGCATCTTTTGGGGGGGGTCGATGGCACCGACGCCGAGCCATCCTGCAGCCGTCTTTTTGGCTTTGCACCGCAGGCATCTCCGTAAGCTGTCCGAGTTCCTCCCTCCCCTTCGTGTGCCCCTCAGTCCCCTCCATTTCCCATCCAGGCACCAGAATCAATCTGCGTGACAAGTGGCCTTCTCAGAACCACGGGCCTTCAAAGGGCCTTCTCTCACCTGCCTAGTCCTCTCAGAAGGACACGGGCGTTGCTCTGTGTGGACTCATTTGTCTTTCCTGGCACCTCTCCTGAGCTGCTTTGTCACTTGTTTTGGTTCGAGTCGCTTCAGTGTTACTTAAGGTGCTTGGTACAGTTCCTGATGCTTTGGGGCTCTTTTCCCCGACGGTTTTTCCTTGGTTTTGGTTTTTGGTTTGGGTTCGGTTTGGTTTCAACCCTTTCCTGGGGTTTTCTGTCCTTTGGGACTTATTTCTGTTGAGGGAGGCAGATGGAGAAAAGTAGGAGTCTCAGTGTCTTACAACTGCTGGTGATCTACAATAGTCCCTTTGCAACCAGAGAGCTCTGAGAGGAGGATTCTTGCAGGCTGTCATTCGGCTTTGTCATTCGGTCCCGTCCAGAATGTAGCGCTGGTACAAGTTCTGCAACAGACAGGAACGGGTCTAGCCTTGTTACGCGGGCTTTCTTTTTCCTTGCAGGTCGGACTTGAGACTTGAAACGGCATTTTCCTTCGCTAAAAAAACACGCCCCGGACTCGCCGCAGACTCGGCAGCGTCGCGGATTTCGCCGGACCGCGCCGCTGGCAGAGCCGGCGGCCGACGGGGTCGCGGGCGCTCGGCACCGCGTCGGCCGGAGGCTCCCGTTGGCGCAGCAGCGACGGTCGGGGGCGGCGCAGCTGGACAGCCGGAGGTTTGGTGTCGCGGCGTATCTGCTGTGCGCGGGTTCGCTTCCCCGGGATTTTGGGCTGCTCTGGAAAAACGGGTGGCGGAGCCGGAGAGAAGAGCGGGCGGTGGCTACAGGCCGAGTCGCCGCTCGGGGAGGTTGCGCTCCGCGGAGCTTCAAACTTTGGAGACGGAGTGCAAAACCGTCGAGCGTCCCAAGTGGACCGCGGCAGGCGTCCTCGCTCCGGTCGTTTTTCCTGGGGAATTCCAAAGTGGTCAGTTTCTATTAGTTTAATTTTTACCGCTCGTTTACGTCAAAACGTTTAAAATAAAAATGTCCGTCACAGTAACCAGAATAGTCTTTGGGAGCAAATACTGCCCGTCGTCCGCTCTAGCTATTGCTTCCCGCTTTGCAGACAGTACTTACTCCCCATTGATGTAATCAAAGGGCAAGCAGCAGAATATCAACAACAGAGCACTAACTGGAAGGAATACCTGTAGCGAAACAACTCTAACAGGAAAAGAAAAAAATCACGCGTCCTAGTTAATCCACTTCGTGGTAAAGTCACAAAATATCAGAGCGCGCCTAAAGAGAAGAAATATTACCTAGGGTTGAGTAATGACTAAATTTAGTGGCAGATGTTACTTGATGAACCAGGCAGTAATTATTCCCGGTCCCTATTGCAATTCAAAAAATGAATAGTTGAGAGACCCTCTTGAAGTGATAAAGACAGAAAACTAATTGGGAGTCGTGAACAGCTCCATTTAAACATAACCACTGCTAAACCAATTGAACTGGAAACTAATTGGGAGGCTCTAACGCTTAAACGAGCACACCGCTGTAAGCAAGCTGGGAGGCAACAGTGACTCCTGCTTAGAACCAAAAGAGTAATCGAAGCTTTAGATTTTTAGATAAAGAGAAATAAAAAAAGGAATCGTTCAATAACGGCTACGTTTAAACGTAGGTACTAAAAGAATTCCCGGGCGGTGGTGAACTAACATAACGCTAAAAGATTTAGATTTAAAATAAAAGGAAAATTAGAAAACCAACAGGGAGTCACGACTGCCGAAACTTAAACATAGCCGTTGGGGGGGGGGAGGAGGGGACGGGTACCAATTCCTTCCAAGTAGAGCTAAAAGAAAAAACCGACGCCCATTAAATCCGACGAACAAAACCCTTAGATTTCATTTCAGAAACAGATCGAACGCTAACTGGGCATCATGAGTGCCCGTTTAACAATACTAGCCATCTTAAACTGATGCATTAAAGATACCCCCGCAGCACCATCAGATGAAAATTTTCTCCTTGGGAAGCAGAAATAGAATACCAATTGGGAGCAGTTTAGGGTAACGGTCGTCGTGAACGGACCCCTCATTAGAGTCCTAATTCACAATCCGAAACCGTGATTTCCAACGGTAATGAACCTTTTCCTCTTGTGTCAGTCGGGTGCCTGCGCTTTGCTCCCGGTCCCTTCAGCAGCGGTACACGGAGCGCTCGCTGGCTGTGAGCCGTTCGTTCACCAGCTTTCTGTACCAGTCAACTCTTCAATCGGGCCATTTAAATAACAGACTATTCTCTCAAATTCCAGCTCAAACGCGTGGCACGAATTAACGGCGCCCGAGGACCATGCCATTTACTAGCGCCGCCCCGGAGCTGAGCCTGCTTATTGTGAGGCGCTTCTCGCAAGAGCCCCTCACGCACGCACGCACGCCCGCACGCACGCACGCAGGTCCCGTCACCGGTGCTCCGCGCCGGCCTAACCGCGGACCGGCAGGGCCGGCGGAGAAACTGCCCGGAAGCCGCGGAGAGCGAGACGGATTCGAGGGCGAGACGGATTCAACAGCGATTCCTGCCGAAACACGCAAGGAACGCAGCTCTGCACGGCGGGGCGGCGGCCCGTCCCCTCCTGCCCGCGCGGCCCCATCCCCGCCGCGGGCAGCCTCAGCCTTCACAAGACGGCGGCGCCATACACTCGCCCCCCTCCAAGCACCGGCCGCAGCTCCGGAGAGAAACGACGCGGATGCGGCCCCGAGACGGCGGCGCCGCCGGCACTCGTTTCGCGGGGGACTCACCGGCTCCTCCGGGGCTCCGGCAGGCTCCCGCCGCTTCCCCGCGGTCCTCCATGATGCCGGAAGTGCCCCTCAGTCCTCCGAACTTGCGCTCTAGGGGCCCGCAGTCCTCCAGGATGCCCAAGTGCCGGTTCGGTGCGGGGGGGCCTGGAGTAGATGAGCCCCGGGCTCTGCCCAGGGAGCTCCTTCTGGGCGAGGCGAGAGCTGTGGGACTGGGCAGGGTCCAGCGGCACCCACAGGAGAGAGCGCCCTGGGATGCAGCTTGGGTTTTGGGGTTTTTTTGGTTTGTTTTTTTTTTGTTTTGGTTTTTTTTTGGTTTGTTTTTTTTTTTTTTTTTAACGTCGGCAGTTTCCTACGGGGTGTTCAGGGGTGACAGGAGGGTTTTAAAACACACAGCCTTTTTTTTTAACTGATAGTTTTGGTGCTGTTTTGTTCTAGGTGCACTGGATTTTCCCGGAATTCTGAACTTCCTGCAGGATGGCAACTTGTTTTTTGTGAGGCGTGTTGGTGACCGCATTTCCCTTCCTAGGACTTGAAGGTGAGACTATCGAGCAGCCGTGAGGATGCGCCCCACGTCTGCACCTGTCTATGCCCCCCCATACCCCTGTCTCTGCCTTCAGGTGGGGTTTTTCCCATGCCACCCCCAACTCGGTGGCCTTGCTAAGGGTGGGTGTGCCTGGCCCCAAATCCACCCGGCGCCTCCCCCCCCCCGCCGCGAGCGTGCCTTGCTGCCGTTCTTCGGCACTGGCCACTGTAGGCGTGCCCTGCTTGCCCCCCCCCCGACCCCCCCCCCGGGTGTGCCTTTTCTGCCCCGGCACCGCCCCCCCCCCGTGGGAGTGCCTTGCTGCTTTGCACCTCGCCCCAGCACCGCCCCCCCCCATGGCCTCGCCGACAGTGGCCGTGCCCTGCCCGGCCCCCACCCCCTCCCCTTCCCGGGTTTGCCTTTGTTATTCTGCACCCCACCCCAGCACCGCCCCCCCCCCCGGGCGTGACTTTTTTGCCCCATGCCCCACCCTCCCGTTGGCGTGCCTTGCTGCCCACCCCCCCCACCCCCCCCCCCCCACCCCCCGGCACCGCCCCCCCTTGTGTCCCATCCCCACCACTTGCCCGGGGGCGGGGCCTGGGGTATATGAGCCTCGGCCTCTGCTCAGGGAGCTCATTCTGCTCTGGGGCTGCTGGCGCTGGCAGCTCCAGACCCAGCTGCCTCTGCGGGCACGGGGCTTCGGGCGCGGACAGGAGCGCAGGCGGCTGCGGCAGGGAAGAGCTGCGGCCGGGGACACCAGGCCACCCCTGTACTCCTCAGGGCCCCATCGGCTCCAGCCCCTCAGCGAGGACCAGATGTGCTCCTGGGCCTGGCCAGGCCCTGCCGGGACGCGTTCCGCCCCGTCGGGCCCCCTGCCACCAGCTATGCCGAGCGCTGCTGCCTCTGCCCAGCCCCGGGGGCGCCGGGGCCAGAGGCTGTCGTCCCCAAGTGGGGTCACAGCATCTTTTGGGGGGGGTCGATGGCACCGACGCCGAGCCATCCTGCAGCCGTCTTTTTGGCTTTGCACCGCAGGCATCTCCGTAAGCTGTCCGAGTTCCTCCCTCCCCTTCGTGTGCCCCTCAGTCCCCTCCATTTCCCATCCAGGCACCAGAATCAATCTGCGTGACAAGTGGCCTTCTCAGAACCACGGGCCTTCAAAGGGCCTTCTTTCACCTGCCTAGTCCTCTCAGAAGGACACGGGCGTTGCTCTGTGTGGACTCATTTGTCTTTCCTGGCACCTCTCCTGAGCTGCTTTGTCACTTGTTTTGGTTCGAGTCGCTTCAGTGTTACTTAAGGTGCTTGGTACAGTTCCTGATGCTTTGGGGCTCTTTTCCCCGACGGTTTTTCCTTGGTTTTGGTTTTTGCTTTGGGTTCGGTTTGGTTTCAACCCTTTCCTGGGGTTTTCTGTCCTTTGGGACTTATTTCTGTTGAGGGAGGCAGATGGAGAAAAGTAGGAGTCTCAGTGTCTTACAACTGCTGGTGATCTACAATAGTCCCTTTGCAACCAGAGAGCTCTGAGAGGAGGATTCTTGCAGGCTGTCATTCGGCTTTGTCATTCGGTCCCGTCCAGAATGTAGCG
Organism: Leptosomus discolor; assembly: GCF_034619465.1. Taxonomy (NCBI): domain Eukaryota; kingdom Metazoa; phylum Chordata; class Aves; order Leptosomiformes; family Leptosomidae; genus Leptosomus; species Leptosomus discolor. The sequence goes on from NW_028237755.1 coordinate 170,841, forward strand.
CTGGTACAAGTTCTGCAACAGACAGGAACGGGTCTAGCCTTGTTACGCGGGCTTTCTTTTTCCTTGCAGGTCGGACTTGAGACTTGAAACGGCATTTTCCTTCGCTAAAAAAACACGCCCCGGACTCGCCGCAGACTCGGCAGCGTCGCGGATTTCGCCGGACCGCGCCGCTGGCAGAGCCGGCGGCCGACGGGGTCGCGGGCGCTCGGCACCGCGTCGGCCGGAGGCTCCCGTTGGCGCAGCAGCGACGGTCGGGGGCGGCGCAGCTGGACAGCCGGAGGTTTGGTGTCGCGGCGTATCTGCTGTGCGCGGGTTCGCTTCCCCGGGATTTTGGGCTGCTCTAGAAAAACGGGTGGCGGAGCCGGAGAGAAGAGCGGGCGGTGGCTACAGGCCGAGTCGCCGCTCGGGGAGGTTGCGCTCCGCGGAGCTTCAAACTTTGGAGACGGAGTGCAAAACCGTCGAGCGTCCCAAGTGGACCGCGGCAGGCGTCCTCGCTCCGGTCGTTTTTCCTGGGGAATTCCAAAGTGGTCAGTTTCTATTAGTTTAATTTTTACCGCTCGTTTACGTCAAAACGTTTAAAATAAAAATGTCCGTCACAGTAACCAGAATAGTCTTTGGGAGCAAATACTGCCCGTCGTCCGCTCTAGCTATTGCTTCCCACTTTGCAGACAGTACTTACTCCCCATTGATGCAATCAAAGGGCAAGCAGCAGAATATCAACAACAGAGCACTAACTGGAAGGAATACCTGTAGCGAAACAACTCTAACAGGAAAAGAAAAAAATCACGCGTCCTAGTTAATCCACTTCGTGGTAAAGTCACAAAATATCAGAGCGCGCCTAAAGAGAAGAAATATTACCTAGGGTTGAGTAATGACTAAATTTAGTGGCAGATGTTACTTAATGAACCAGGCAGTAATTATTCCCGGTCCCTATTGCAATTCAAAAAATGAATAGTTGAGAGACCCTCTTGAAGTGATAAAGACAGAAAACTAATTGGGAGTCGTGAACAGCTCCATTTAAACATAACCACTGCTAAACCAATTGAACTGGAAACTAATTGGGAGGCTCTAACGCTTAAACGAGCACACCGCTGTAAGCAAGCTGGGAGGCAACAGTGACTCCTGCTTAGAACCAAAAGAGTAATCGAAGCTTTAGATTTTTAGATAAAGAGAAATAAAAAAAGGAATCGTTCAATAACGGCTACGTTTAAACGTAGGTACTAAAAGAATTCCCGGGCGGTGGTGAACTAACATAACGCTAAAAGATTTAGATTTAAAATAAAAGGAAAATTAGAAAACCAACAGGGAGTCACGACTGCCGAAACTTAAACATAGCCGTTGGGGGGGGGGAGGAGGGGACGGGTACCAATTCCTTCCAAGTAGAGCTAAAAGAAAAAACCGACGCCCATTAAATCCGACGAACAAAAACCTTAGATTTCATTTTAGAAACAGATCGAACGCTAACTGGGCATCATGAATGCCCGTTTAACAATACTAGCCATCTTAAACTGATGCATTAAAGATACCCCCGCAGCACCATCAGATGAAAATTTTCTCCTTGGGAAGCAGAAATAGAATACCAATTGGGAGCAGTTTAGGGTAACGGTCGTCGTGAACGGACCCCTAATTAGAGTCCTAATTCACAATCCGAAACCGTGATTTCCAACGGTAATGAACCTTTTCCTCTTGTGTCAGTCGGGTGCCTGCGCTTTGCTCCCGGTCCCTTCAGCAGCGGTACACGGAGCGCTCGCTGGCTGTGAGCCGTTCGTTCACCCGCTTTCTGTACCAGTCAACTCTTCAATCGGGCCATTTAAATAACAGACTATTCTCTCAAATTCCAGCTCAAACGCGTGGCACGAATTAACGGCGCCCGAGGACCATGCCATTTACTAGCGCCGCCCCGGAGCTGAGCCTGCTTATTGTGAGGCGCTTCTCGCAAGAGCCCCTCACGCACGCACGCACGCACGCACGCACGCAGGTCCCGTCACCGGTGCTCCGCGCCGGCCTAACCGCGGACCGGCAGGGCCGGCGGAGAAACTGCCCGGAAGCCGTGGAGAGCGAGACGGATTCGAGAGCGAGACGGATTCAACAGCGATTCCTGCCGAAACACGCAAGGAACGCAGCTCTGCACGGCGGGGCGGCGGCCTGTCCCCTCCTGGCCGCGTGGCCCCATCCCCGCCGCGGGCAGCCTCAGCCTTCACAAGACGGCGGCGCCATACACTCGCCCCCCTCCAAGCACCGGCCGCAGCTCCGGAGAGAAACGACGCGGATGCGGCCCCGAGACGGCGGCGCCGCCGGCACTCGTTTCGCGGGGGACTCACCGGCTCCTCCGGGGCTCCGGCAGGCTCCCGCCGCTTCCCCGCGGTCCTCCATGATGCCAGAAGTGCCCCTCAGTCCTCCGAACTTGCGCTCTATGGGCCCGCAGTCCTCCAGGATGCCCAAGTGCCGGTTCGGTGCGGGGGGGCCTGGAGTAGATGAGCCCCGGGCTCTGCCCAGGGAGCTCCTTCTGGGCGAGGCGAGAGCTGTGGGACTGGGCAGGGTCCAGCGGCACCCACAGGAGAGAGCGCCCTGGGATGCAGCTTGGGTTTTGGGGTTTTTTTGGTTTGTTTTTTTGGGTTTTTTTTTGTTTTGTTTTGTTTTGTTTTTTAACGTCGGCAGTTTCCTACGGGGTGTTCAGGGGTGACAGGAGGGTTTTAAAACACACAGCCTTTTTTTTTAACTGATAGTTTTGGTGCTGTTTTGTTCTAGGTGCACTGGATTTTCCCGGAATTCTGAACTTCCTGCAGGATGGCAACTTGTTTTTTGTGAGGCGTGTTGGTGACCGCATTTCCCTTCCTAGGACTTGAAGGTGAGACTATCGAGCAGCCGTGAGGATGCGCCCCACGTCTGCACCTGTCTATGCCCCCCCATACCCCTGTCTCTGCCTTCAGGTGGGGTTTTTCCCATGCCACCCCCAACTCGGTGGCCTTGCTAAGGGTGGGTGTGCCTGGCCCCAAATCCACCCGGCGCCTCCCCCCCGCCGCGAGCGTGCCTTGCTGCCGTTCTTCGGCACTGGCCACTGTAGGCGTGCCCTGCTTGCCCCCCCCCGACCCCCCCCCGGGTGTGCCTTTTCTGCCCCGGCACCGCCCCCCCCCGTGGGCGTGCCCTGCTTCCCCGCGTCCCGCCCCGCCCCCCCCCCCGTGGGAGTGCCTTGCTGCTTTGCACCTCGCCCCAGCACCGCCCCCCCCATGGCCTCGCCGACAGTGGCCGTGCCCTGCCCGGCCCCCACCCCCTCCCCTTCCCGGGTTTGCCTTTGTTATTCTGCACCCCACCCCAGCACCGCCCCCCCCCCCGGGCGTGACTTTTTTGCCCCATGCCCCACCCTCCCGTTGGCGTGCCTTGCTGCCCACCCCCCCCACCCCCCCCCCCACCCGGCACCGCCCCCCCTTGTGTCCCATCCCCACCACTTGCCCGGGGGCGGGGCCTGGGGTATATGAGCCTCGGCCTCTGCTCAGGGAGCTCATTCTGCTCTGGGGCTGCTGGCGCTGGCAGCTCCAGACCCAGCTGCCTCTGCGGGCACGGGGCTTCGGGCGCGGACAGGAGCGCAGGCGGCTGCGGCAGGGAAGAGCTGCGGCCGGGGACACCAGGCCACCCCTGTACTCCTCAGGGCCCCATCGGCTCCAGCCCCTCAGCGAGGACCAGATGTGCTCCTGGGCCTGGCCAGGCCCTGCCGGGACGCGTTCCACCCCGTCGGGCCCCCTGCCACCAGCTATGCCGAGCGCTGCTGCCTCTGCCCAGCCCCGGGGGCGCCGGGGCCAGAGGCTGTCGTCCCCAAGTGGGGTCACAGCATCTTTTGGGGGGGGTCGATGGCACCGACGCCGAGCCATCCTGCAGCCGTCTTTTTGGCTTTGCACCGCAGGCATCTCCGTAAGCTGTCCGAGTTCCTCCCTCCCCTTCGTGTGCCCCTCAGTCCCCTCCATTTCCCATCCAGGCACCAGAATCAATCTGCGTGACAAGTGGCCTTCTCAGAACCACGGGCCTTCAAAGGGCCTTCTCTCACCTGCCTAGTCCTCTCAGAAGGACACGGGCGTTGCTCTGTGTGGACTCATTTGTCTTTCCTGGCACCTCTCCTGAGCTGCTTTGTCACTTGTTTTGGTTCGAGTCGCTTCAGTGTTACTTAAGGTGCTTGGTACAGTTCCTGATGCTTTGGGGCTCTTTTCCCCGACGGTTTTTCCTTGGTTTTGGTTTTTGGTTTGGGTTCGGTTTGGTTTCAACCCTTTCCTGGGGTTTTCTGTCCTTTGGGACTTATTTCTGTTGAGGGAGGCAGATGGAGAAAAGTAGGAGTCTCAGTGTCTTACAACTGCTGGTGATCTACAATAGTCCCTTTGCAACCAGAGAGCTCTGAGAGGAGGATTCTTGCAGGCTGTCATTCGGCTTTGTCATTCGGTCCCGTCCAGAATGTAGCGCTGGTACAAGTTCTGCAACAGACAGGAACGGGTCTAGCCTTGTTACGCGGGCTTTCTTTTTCCTTGCAGGTCGGACTTGAGACTTGAAACGGCATTTTCCTTCGCTAAAAAAACACGCCCCGGACTCGCCGCAGACTCGGCAGCGTCGCGGATTTCGCCGGACCGCGCCGCTGGCAGAGCCGGCGGCCGACGGGGTCGCGGGCGCTCGGCACCGCGTCGGCCGGAGGCTCCCGTTGGCGCAGCAGCGACGGTCGGGGGCGGCGCAGCTGGACAGCCGGAGGTTTGGTGTCGCGGCGTATCTGCTGTGCGCGGGTTCGCTTCCCCGGGATTTTGGGCTGCTCTGGAAAAACGGGTGGCGGAGCCGGAGAGAAGAGCGGGCGGTGGCTACAGGCCGAGTCGCCGCTCGGGGAGGTTGCGCTCCGCGGAGCTTCAAACTTTGGAGACGGAGTGCAAAACCGTCGAGCGTCCCAAGTGGACCGCGGCAGGCGTCCTCGCTCCGGTCGTTTTTCCTGGGGAATTCCAAAGTGGTCAGTTTCTATTAGTTTAATTTTTACCGCTCGTTTACGTCAAAACGTTTAAAATAAAAATGTCTGTCACAGTAACCAGAATAGTCTTTGGGAGCAAATACTGCCCGTCGTCCGCTCTAGCTATTGCTTCCCGCTTTGCAGACAGTACTTACTCCCCATTGATGTAATCAAAGGGCAAGCAGCAGAATATCAACAACAGAGCACTAACTGGAAGGAATACCTGTAGCGAAACAACTCTAACAGGAAAAGAAAAAAATCACGCGTCCTAGTTAATCCACTTCGTGGTAAAGTCACAAAATATCAGAGCGCGCCTAAAGAGAAGAAATATTACCTAGGGTTGAGTAATGACTAAATTTAGTGGCAGATGTTACTTGATGAACCAGGCAGTAATTATTCCCGGTCCCTATTGCAATTCAAAAAATGAATAGTTGAGAGACCCTCTTGAAGTGATAAAGACAGAAAACTAATTGGGAGTCGTGAACAGCTCCATTTAAACATAACCACTGCTAAACCAATTGAACTGGAAACTAATTGGGAGGCTCTAACGCTTAAACGAGCACACCGCTGTAAGCAAGCTGGGAGGCAACAGTGACTCCTGCTTAGAACCAAAAGAGTAATCGAAGCTTTAGATTTTTAGATAAAGAGAAATAAAAAAAGGAATCGTTCAATAACGGCTACGTTTAAACGTAGGTACTAAAAGAATTCCCGGGCGGTGGTGAACTAACATAACGCTAAAAGATTTAGATTTAAAATAAAAGGAAAATTAGAAAACCAACAGGGAGTCACGACTGCCGAAATTTAAACATAGCCGTTGGGGGGGGGGGGGGGGGGGGAGGGGACGGGTACCAATTCCTTCCAAGTAGAGCTAAAAGAAAAAACCGACGCCCATTAAATCCGACGAACAAAAACCTTAGATTTCATTTTAGAAACAGATCGAACGCTAACTGGGCATCATGAGTGCCCGTTTAACAATACTAGCCATCTTAAACTGATGCATTAAAGATACCCCCGCAGCACCATCAGATGAAAATTTTCTCCTTGGGAAGCAGAAATAGAATACCAATTGGGAGCAGTTTAGGGTAACGGTCGTCGTGAACGGACCCCTAATTCGAGTCCTAATTCACAATCCGAAACCGTGATTTCCAACGGTAATGAACCTTTTCCTCTTGTGTCAGTCGGGTGCCTGCGCTTTGCTCCTGCTCCCTTCAGCAGCGGTACACGGAGCGCTCGCTGGCTGTGAGCCGTTCGTTCACCCGCTTTCTGTACCAGTCAACTCTTCAATCGGGCCATTTAAATAACAGACTATTCTCTCAAATTCCAGCTCAAACGCGTGGCACGAATTAACGGCGCCCGAGGACCATGCCATTTACTAGCGCCGCCCCGGAGCTGAGCCTGCTTATTGTGAGGCGCTTCTCGCAAGAGCCCCTCACGCACGCACGCACGCACGCAGGTCCCGTCACCGGTGCTCCGCGCCGGCCTAACCGCGGACCGGCAGGGCCGGCGGAGAAACTGCCCGGAAGCCGTGGAGAGCGAGACGGATTCGAGAGCGAGACGGATTCGAGAGAGATTTCTGCCGAAACACGCAAGGAACGCAGCTCTGCACGGCGGGGCGGCGGCCTGTCCCCTCCTGCCCGCGCGGCCCCATCCCCGCCGCGGGCAGCCTCAGCCTTCACAAGACGGCGGCGCCATACACCCCCCCCCCCCCCCGCCCCCCTCCAAGCACCGGCCGCAGCTCCGGAGAGAAACGACGCGGATGCGGCCCCGAGACGGCGGCGCCGCCGGCACTCGTTTCGCGGGGGACTCACCGGCTCCTCCGGGGCTCCGGCAGGCTCCCGCCGCTTCCCCGCGGTCCTCCATGATGCCGGAAGTGCCCCTCAGTCCTCCGAACTTGCGCTCTATGGGCCCGCAGTCCTCCAGGATGCCCAAGTGCCGGTTCGGTGCGGGGGGGCCTGGAGTAGATGAGCCCCGGGCTCTGCCCAGGGAGCTCCTTCTGGGCGAGGCGAGAGCTGTGGGACTGGGCAGGGTCCAGCGGCACCCACAGGAGAGAGCGCCCTGGGATGCTGCTTGGGTTTTGGGGTTTTTTTGTTTTTTTTTTTTTTTTTCTTTTTTTACGTCGGCAGTTTCCTACGGGGTGTTCAGGGGTGACAGGAGGGTTTTAAAACACATAGCCTTTTTTTTTAACTGATAGTTTTGGTGCTGTTTTGTTCTAGGTGCACTGGATTTTCCCGGAATTCTGAACTTCCTGCAGGATGGCAACTTGTTTTTTGTGAGGCGTGTTGGTGACCGCATTTCCCTTCCTAGGACTTGAAGGTGAGACTATCGAGCAGCCGTGAGGATGCGCCCCACGTCTGCACCTGTCTATGCCCCCCCATACCCCTGTCTCTGCCTTCAGGTGGGGTTTTTCCCATGCCACCCCCAACTCGGTGGCCTTGCCAAGGGTGGGTGTGCCTGGCCCTACTTCTCGTGTCCCTGCCTCCCATGGGTGTGCTTTGCCTGCTTTGTGTACCCTCTTTACGGGTGTGCATAGCTCACGCTGTTGTCCTCGCCCTGTGCTTCTGCCTTGCACCTGCCTCCCATGGGCATGCATTGTCCCCGCCTTGTCCCCGCTCCATGCAGCTGCCTTGCCCCCACCTCTCCAAGTATTGCTGCTCCAGATGTACAGCACCAATAAACTGTTAACATTCCGAACTTTGCTCTGGCACTTCCTTGGGCCCCAAATCCCTAAGATTACCCCCAAAATGCCATCACCAGTAGACGTCAGGGGAAATGGGGGGTACCCAGCAGGGGCACCCCGAAGCCTCATGGTTTTCAACAGGCTTTGCCAAGGGCAGGGGTGGGTGGGAGAGTTGAAAACCAGCATTACTTTCTACATTTTCTTCCTACATCTCCCTCTTCTGAGCTCCTTGTCCCTGGGTGTTTGTTCTTGCCTGTGGCCCCTGTTCCTGATGGGCTCCAGGTGTGGCCAGTGGGGCTAATGGCAGGGCTGGCCCTGCTGTGGGCTATAAATGGGCTGCCTGAGGGAGCTGGTAAAGGCGAACTGGCTGAGGAGGAGGTGGAGGTGCCTCCAGCATGGAATGGCTGGTCCCTGTGGTAAAGAAGGGTTCCTTTGAGCTGTCCGTGATGGAGCAGACCACCAGCATGTGTTGCCAAGAGCTTGGTGCCTGCATCGGCTGTGTGTGAGCCGCTGGCCAGCCTGGCAGTGGAGGGGAGTTGAGAGAAAAGTGTTGGGGCACTGAAGGTCTGAGCCAGTGCTGGGAGCTGGGGTGAGTCACATGTTCTCCCATGCACATCCTGGTCCATCTCTGCTGCCCTGCCTGTTGCTCCTTCCGCTGCCTGGGAAAAGGCTGCCCAGGGATGGGGAGGGCCAGCTATGCCTTTCTGTCCTGGCCCCTTTGCTGTGGGAGCCTGATGGACAGCCTACCACCTTCCTGATTGCACTGGGGCTTCCCCTCAAGCTAGGGGGAGGTGGCAGGGCTGGAAGAAAGTGGAGGCTGAGATGGAGTGTCAGGGAAAATGTCAAAGTCAGGAGTGGGTGGAAATGGTGTCACTTTTTACATTGTCTTCGTAAGGCTCCCTCTTTTTGTCTTCCTGACCCTATGTGTTAGTTCTTGCCTCTGTTTCTTTTCCCCTATTGCTTTACAATATTTGCCTGTCCCTCGTCTTGTCCTTGCCTTGTGGTCCTGCTGGTCCCTTTGGACTCTCTCTCCTGCTCCTCCTCTCTCTTATGTATTCCTCCACCGCTCCCTGGGTTTTTTGCTCAGTGTCCCAGTACTCCTCTCTCTACGCTACTGTCCTGCTCCCGGTCCCTCTCCTGTTTGCAGCATCCTGTTTACTGGCTGCCTGTCCCCCACCTCTTCTCTACCTTCCTCCTGCTTTTCCTTTGTCTCCTGCTGTCCTGCTGCGTTTGGGCACTGAGCCTTGTAGCCAGCTCAGTGCCAGGGTTTGCTCTGGGTAGGAGTGAGTGAACTTTTCCTGCCTTCTGTGTGCCCTGGATGGTTTTCAAGCCCCTGGGTGCAGAGCTCGTGGCTGTGAGCAGGTGCCAGGGAGGGGGCCATGTGCTGTGGGGATTTGGCCAGGCCCCTGTTCCTGATGGGCTCCAGCTGGGGCAGGTGTGGCCAGTGAGGCTAATGATGGGGCTGGCCCTGCTTTGGGCTAGGAAGAGGGCTGCCTGGGCATGCCTGCCTGCAGGAGCTGGCTAAGGAGTCAAACCACGGGGCTTCCACAGGCAGCTGTCTCCAGCCGGTCCCTGTGGCAAGGAAGGATCCCTCCCAGCCATCCCCAACAGAGCACGCCTCCAGCGCATGGCACCAGGACCTTGGCGGCTCTGTTGGCTGCAAGTGGGAGCTGCTGCATGTCCAGGAAACCTCATGGGAGAAGTGCCTTGAGTCACTCACTGCCTACTCCTATGGTCAGGCAGCCGGTACTGTGGAGGAGGAAGGGGCAGAGACAGAGAGAAAAGCCTCAGGGTGGTGAAGGTCTGCCGTTGGCACCAGGAACCACGTGTCCCCTCGTGTGTGTCTGGGCCCATCCCTGCTCTGGTTCTGCAGGTCTCTGCCTGCCTCCTTGCCTGTCCCTGCTTCTGTCTGCTTCCCCAAAGCTTTTTGCTTTTCTGCTAGCATTACCCTGTAAAGTGTCACCTTCTAACTTTCCTTTCTATGTCTCTTCCTTTCTGTCACCCCACCAGCTCTGGTTTCATTCTTCCCCATTGCTTGTGACAATGGCATTTCTAGGTCTCCCTCTCTCGGTGTCTCCGTTTATTCAGTTCCCTGTGATTGTGGGAAGGGTGGTAGTCGAGGTCTGGGGTATATGAGCCCCGGTCTCTGCTCAGGGAGCTCATTCTGCTCCGAGGTTGCTGTGGTGTGGGTGTTCTTTTGGTGCTGCCAGCTCGGGAGCTGGCTGGGCTGTGTGGGCATTGGGGTTTGGTCATGGTGAGAAGCGGAAGCATCTGTGTGAGGTAATAGCTGCGGGACTAGGCAAGGTCCAGCAGCACATAGAGTAGAGAGTGCCGTTGGATGCCGGTTTGTTGGTTTTGATGTCAGTAATTTTATACTGAGTGTTCAGGGGTGGCAAGATGCTTTAAAAACACAGATTTTTTTTTTAAACTGAATTTTTTGTTTTATTCTAGCTGCACTGGATTTTCCTCGAACTCTGGACTTTGTGCAGGATGGAAACTTTTTTTTTTGGCTGACAGCTTTTCCCTTAATATGACTGAAGGTGAGATTATTAGGTATTAGAATGTGCAACATGTATGCACCTGTATATGCCTCTCCCTATCCACTTGTCCATGCCTCCGTGAGAGGTTTTTGCCCATGTGAGGCTTTTCCCCTGCCTGGTCTTCTCACCGCTGGCCGGGCAACCTGACCAAGAGGTTCCTGTTCCACAGCCTCTTCCCAGTTTCACCTTCCACGTCCTGTGAGGGAAATCCTGCGCAAGCAGCTGCAGTCGTTGCTCGGGCGATAGCCCATGTGGGGCTGGGTGAGTGTGGAGGGACCAGGGCGAGTGGAAGGGTCCCCCTGCCCCTCCCCATCCAAGCCTGGCCCATCTGCTGCCAGGGCAGAAAAGCTGGTGATGAAGTGCCATTAACAGAGCACAGCTTGTTCCCCAAGGGGGCCTTTGGGAGTTTGAAATGTTTTCATTCCAGGTAAAGGAAGAGACTCATCTGTGATAAAGTAAGAGCTGCCTGTTACCTTGTCTATTTCTCTTCTGTTGGTTCACCCTATTTTTATGGGTGAGATGGAGATGACCTTTTATTTTTAGATGCCCGAATACATTGTCAGTAACCTGTGGTGTCAGGACAGTGAACTTTTGAGCACCTAGACGCCGGTAGAAACATAACCAAAGAAACAGGATGGAAAGTGATGTTTAAATTGGTTTATAATTCTTTTTTTTTTTTTTTTTTTTTGTTACAGCGTTGATGACTGCTTGTCCTGTGGTTCAGTCCACGTTCTGTTCTGTGGAGTCCTCAGTCTAGGACTTTTACATAAAAAAAGCTTGTCCTTCCAAAAAAGGACTAGTCCTTCATAGGACTGAAGTGTAGACTTGGAGAGTCTCTTAAAGATGTGATCAGAATTAAAGCTGGATTAAACTTAACGTTGCTGCTGTTTGTCTTCACTTTTGCTACTTTCCCCACTGCTCCGTCATGACTGAACAAATAAAATAGTGTCTATCCTGGAGCATGTTAGGCCTATGAAAAATGTACTTGCCTCTGTTTATTTTCTCTTTCTGAGAGTGCATATTCTTCTGTTTCTGTGCACTTACTAAGAAATGATTCTGTGAGAATTGTATTGTAGCCCAAGAGGAAAGAAACTGTGTGTAAGAGTTCGGGTGTTCTGAAGAAACGGACTGTTTTCACAATAAAAGCTTTATGTTTTTTCAGTCTGTTAGCTTTTAAAATATCTTTTAGGGGTATGTGAAAACCTGACTGAGATACTGACATCTGTACTAAGAGCGGTCAAGGTTAGTGGGTTTTTTTTTGGTGGTTTTTAAAAATTTTTTTTCCTGGCACATCTGCCAGTCATGTTTGGTAGCCTTAGGTATTACAGCACTGGGGATTTGTTATTAGGGTGAGGAAAAGGCTGAGGTACTTAAAGCCTTCTTTGCCTCAGTCTTTAATAGTCAGAGTAGTTACCCTCAAGGTAATCAGCCCCCTGAGCAGGAGGAAAGGGATGGAGACCAGGAGAATTCCATCATAATCCAGGAAGTAGTAGTTAATGACCTGCTCTGCCATTTGGACACTCACAAGTCTATGGGACTGGATGAAATACACTCAAGAGTGCTGAGGGAGGTGGTGGAAGAACTTGCCAAGCCACTGTCCATCATTTATCAGCAATCCTGATCAACAGGAGAAGTCCCGGAAGACCAGAGGCTTGCTGATGTGACGCTCATTTCCAAGAAGGGCCAGAAGGAGGATCTGGGGAACTACAGGCCTGTCAGCCTGACCTAGGTACCGGGCGAGATTATGGAGCAGTTCATCTTGGGTGTGCTCGCAAGGTAAGTGCAGGACATCCAGGGAATCAGGCCCAGCCAGCACGGGTTCATGAAAGGCAGGTCCTGTTTGACCAACCTGATCTCCTTCTATGATCAGGTAACCTGCCTAGTGGATGAGGGAAAAGTTGTGGATGTTGTATCTCTGGACTTCAGTAAAGCATTTGACACAGTTTCCCACAACATCCTATTGGCCAAGCTGGTGGCTCGTGGCTTAGACAGGTGTACTCTTTGCTGGGTTAGAAACTGGCTGCATGGCCAAGCCTGGAGAGATTTGGTAAACGGAGTTAAATCCAGTTGGCGACCAGTCACAAGCAGAGTTCCCCAGGGCTCAGTATTGGGGCCGGTCCGGTTTAATACCTTTATCAACGACCTGGATGAGGGGATCGAGTGCACCCTCAGCAAGTTTGCAGATGACACGAATTTAAGTAGGGCTGTTGATCTGCTTGAGGGTAGAGAGGCTCTGCAGAGGGATCTGGACAGGCTGGATCGATGGGCTGAGATCAGTTACATGAAGTTTAACAAGGCCAAGTGCCGGGTCCTGCGCTTCGATCACAACAGCCCCATGCAGCGCTACAGGCTTTGGAAAGTGTGGCTGGAAAGCTACCCTGCAGAGAAGGACTCGGGGGTGCTAGTTGACAGTCAGCTGAACATGAGCTGTCAGTGTGCCCGGGTGGCCGAGAAGGCCAACAGCATCCTGGCCTGTATCAGCAATGGTGTGGCCAGCAGGAGCAGGGGAGTGATCGTGCCCCTGTACTCAGCACTGGTGAGACCCCACCTTGAGTGCTGTGTGCAATTTTGAGCACCACAGTGTAGGAAAGACGTTGAGGTCCTGGAACAGGTCCAGAGAAGGGGAATGAAGCAGAGGGGTCATGAAAACATGTGTTATGAGGGGCTCCTGAGGGAACTGGGATTGATTAGCCTAGAGAAGAGGGGGCTGAGAGGAGACCCTCTTGTTCTCTACAGCTACCTCAAAGGAAGTTGTAGTGAGGCTGGTGTTGGTCTCTTCTCCCAAGTAACTAATGACAGGACAAGAGGTAATGGCCTCAAGCTGCACCAGGGGAGATTCAGATTGGATATTAGGAAGAATTTCTTTACCGAAAGAGTGGTTAGACATGGGAACAGGCTGCCCAGGGAGGTGGTGGAGTCACCATCCCTGGAGGTGTTCAAAGACTTATAGGTGTGGTGCTGAGGGACATGGTTCAGTGGTGGGCTTGGCAGTGTTAGGATAACGGTTGGACGTGATGACCTTAAAGGTCTTTTCCAACCACAATGATTCCACGATTCTATTTTTTTTTCCAAAAAAAGTGAAACCATATGGGGGATCTCTCATCTCACTGACTTTTTATAAGTTTGATTTATGACAGGAAAAAAAAAGTTAAAATTGTGTAACTTACAAATGGACTTGTGTTGTTTAAACTGTAACTGCCAAATAGCCGCAGTGTGTGGTTTATGAGGGGTATTTAAGCAGTTCAGTATTTGTTCTAAATATTTAAAAAGAGAGGCCACTGAATGTTAGGGGTGTTTTTCCCCATGTTTGGACGGAGTGCTCCAAAGTACTTTATTTCTGTCTGGCTTTCGATGGTGTGTTTCGGTGGCATCTCTTCTGGGCGGTGCAGCTGGTTAGATGTCCCTCTTAATTTATCTGTCAGAGATCAGTCAAAGAGATGGGTAACTTATCATGTGTTTGTGCCAAGGAAGAAGAATGACCTTTGGTGATTGGAAGATATAGGTATACCGCCAAATGTAAATAACAGGAACTTGGAAATATACACAAGTAAACCATGAGATCGGGGTAACGAAAAATATGTTCCAAGATCATCAACATGTAGTAATGAATTCTAGGAAAGTACTGAATATGTAATGAATATGGATGGATTAAACTCTACTTAAACTGCTTTGTGAAACCACCCCGGTGGAGCAATCCACAGTGCTGCAATAAAGAATGCCTGCTTAATAACACTCTTGTTACTGAGTTTTCATCTCGGAATCCTTACCTGGCCGGACCTAGCCTCCCGCCTCTGTGAGAAGCGTTAGAAAGCAAGGGGGTTTGGAAGCTCCAAATTTTGTTTCAGTCCTCTGGTAGCTCTCCTTCTTTTTTCCTTGTCTCTCTATGCCCCTTTGTCTTGCTTACTGTCACTGTGTTTTTCATTCTGTATCTCACTGTCCCGTTCCTCCTTGCTGTTCATCTCTTTCTTTCTCTGACCCTTTGTGCTTCTCCCCGTTCCTGTTATTTTTACTTCACCTCTGTCCCTGTCATGCTCTGTTGCTCTCATCTCCCTATCTCGATATCCAGCTCCCTATGCCCCTGACTCTTTCAGAGTTTCCTGCTTTCTGGCTCCCCGTCAGTCACCTGTTTTCTATGTTGCTCTGTCCTTCATCCTGTCTTTCCTTGTCCCTCTGGCCTGCCACCTGTCACTGTCTTTTTTGGGCCAAGTGGTGGCGGGCCAAGTGGATATTAGGAAGAATTGCTATGAGGGTGGTGAGACACTGGAGCAGGCTGTCCAGAGAAGCTGTGGCTGCCCTCTCCCATGGAATTGTTCAAGCCCGGATTGGATGGGGCTCGGAGCAACCTGGTCTAGTGGAAGGTGTCCCTGCCCGTGGCAGGGGGGGTTGAAACTAGATGGTCTTTAAGGTCCTTTCCAACACAAACCATTCGATGATTCTAGTCTTAATACTGCTTTTAAGTGTTCAAATGGCTTTTAAAGGATGTGTTGTATTTTGAGTGGACCTGTTTACCTAGAATCCTCCTCTAGCTTGACTACTATCCTATCCCTTATTCTGAATTAATTCCTCTGCTTTCTTCTGTACTATTTTTTTAATATGCTGCAATATATTTGGGATTTTTGTTTTCTAGGTGTGTGTCTGTAAGCATCTTGTGGTGCGTAATCGATCACCCCCCAAGCCTGGGTTTGACCATTGCAGAGCAGAGCCTGAGCAAGAAAAGTGGCACTATCCTCTGGCGCGCTCCCTGCCCCACCATGGGGCAGCCACCAGCCTGTGGGATAGGGGCTGGGAGGGGCCTGCAGCCATCTGGGGGGGCTACCCTCCTTTATTTTTCTAGCAGAGCTCCCCTTTTATGGGGTGGAGGTTCGTACGTATGTAAATAGTGTTCTCAGAGTTAATGAGCTGCTGGTTGGGGCAGTTTCCCTCATTTTGTGACTCTCTTTTTCTGAGTGAATAAAAAGGGGCTTGTGTGTGTGATGTCACTTGGGCTTCTAAGTATCACAGGGAGTGATGATGCAGCAGAGTAGCGGGTGAGTAGGGGATGAGGGGGGTTGTGGAGTTCCCCCAAAAAAGGTGTGTGGGGGAATCATAGCCAAAACCCACCTGAAAATTCATGAGGGGGGATTAAAAAAATATTAAAACATGTAAATATGGGTGTGAGGTGTTCAAATAGTGAAAAATGTCTCTCATATATAGAGAGACAATAATACTCATTTATATGTATAAAATGAAATGGAAATGAAAGCCATGTATCTACTACATGTACTAGTGCAGTTCACTGTCCTAAATCTCCCTCTTTATTTCTTCCTGACCCTATGTGTTAGTTCTTGCTTCTGCTTCTTTTCCCTTATCACTTTAGATTTTTCCTTTGTCCCTCGTCTTGTCTCTACCTTGTTGTCCTGCTGGTCCCTTTGGCCTCTCTCTCCTGCTCCCCCTCTCTCATATATTCCTCCATCTCTCCCTGTTTGTTTTTTTTTTTTTTTTTGCTAAATCTCTCAGCTCTCCTCTCTCTCTACTGTTGCCCCGCTTCCCGTCCCTCTCCCATCGACAGTGTCTGGTTTCCCTGTTGCCTGTCCCCCACCTCTTCTCTATCTTCCTCCTGCTTCTCCTCTTCTCTTGTCTCCCACTGTCCTGCTGCGTTTGGGCACCGAGCCTTATAGCTGACTCGGTGCCAGGATTTGTTCTGAGCAGGAATGAGTAAACTTTTCTTGTGCCCCTGGATGGCTTTCAAGCCCCTGGGTACAGAGCCTGTGGCTGTGGGCAGGTGCCAGGGAGGGGCCAGTGTGCTTTTGCCAGGCCCTTGTTCCTGATGGACTCTAGCTGGAGCTGGGGCAGGTGTGGACAGTGAGGTTGACGGTAGGGCTGGCCCTGCTGTGGGCTAGGAAGGGGACTGCCTGGGCATGCCCAGCTGCAGGAACTGGCTGAGTAGTCAAACAAAGGGGCTTCCACAAGGAGCTGTCCCCAGCAAGGAGCAGCCAGTCCCCGTGTGTGGTGGGTTAACCCTGGCCAAAATGCCAGGTGCCCACCGAAGCCACTCTATCACTCCCCCTCCTTAACTGGACAGGAGAGAGGAGAGGGAAAAAAAAGAAAAATAACAGGCTCGTGGGGTTGAGATAAGGACAGGGAGATCACTCAGCATTTACAGTCACGGGCAAAACAGACTCAACTGAAAGGAAATGTAATTTATTACCAATTAACTCAGAGAGGAGTAATGAGAAATAAAACCAAATCTTAAAACACCTTCCCCCCACCCCTCCCTCCTTTCCCAGGCATAACTTTGATCCCGATTTTCCTCCCTCCTCCCCTCCAGTGGCACAGGGGGGAAAACAGGGGATGGGGGTTAGGGTCAGTTTATCACACTGTTGTTTTCTGCTGCTTCTTCCTCCTCAGGGGGAGGATTTCTCACACTTTTCCCCTGCTCTAATGTGGGGTCCCCCTCACGGGAGAAGGTCCTCTGTGACTTCTCCAGCCTGAGTCTTCCCACGGGTTCAGTCCTTGATGAACTGCCTCAACGTGGGTCTCCTTCATGGTGTGCAGTCCTTCAGGAACCGACTGCTCCAGCATGAGCCCCCCTCACGGGGTCTCTAGCAGCAAACCTGCTCCAGCGTGGACTTCTCTCTCTCCACAGACCACAGGTCCTGCCAGGAGCCTGTTCCAGTGCAGGCTTCCCACGGGGTCACAGCTTCCTTTAGGTAGCCACCTACTCTGATGTGGGGGCCCTCCATGGGGTGTAGGCAGTCATCTGCTCCTCCGCCCACGGGCTGCAGGGGGACAACCTGCTTCACCATGGTCTTCACCACACATTGCAGGGGAATCGCTGCTGTGGCACCTGGAGCATCTCCTCCCCCCCTTCTTCACTGACCTTGGTGTCTGCAGGATGTTTCTCTCAGATATTCTCGCTCCTCTCACTCGCTGCAATTACTGCTGCACAACAACTTTTTCACTCTCTTAAATATGTTATCACAGAGGCGAAAAACACTCTTGCTGATTGGCTCAGCCTTGGCCAGCGGCAGGTCCGTCTTAAAGCCAGCTGGCATTGGCTATATCCGACATAAGGGAAACTTCTAGCAACTTCATACAGAAGCCACCCCTGTAACCCCCCTGCTACCAAAACCTTGCCACACAGACCCGTTACACTGTGGCAAGGAAGGAGCCATCCCCAACAGAGCACCCGACCAGCACACGACACCAGGACGTTGCTGCCTCCATCGGCCACACACTTGAGCTGCTGCGTGTCCAGGAAACATCATGGGAGAGGTGCATTGAATCACCCACTGCCTACTCCTAAGGTCAGGCAGCCGGTACTGTGGAGGAGGAAGGGGCAGAGACAGAGAGATAAGCTTTGGGGTGCTGGAGGTCTGCCGTTGGCACCAGGAGCCACGTGTCGCCTCACATGGATCCCGGCCCATCCCTCCCACGGTTTTCCAGATCTCTGCTTGCCTCCTTGCCTGTCCCTGCCTCTGTCTGCCTTTCAGGCTTTCTGGTTCCCCAAAGCTTTTCTGTCTTCTGCTAGCATTGCTCTGTAAACTGTCACCTTGTACCTTTCCTTTCTGTCTCCCCACCAGCTTACTTCATTCTTCCTCATTGCTTGTGAAAATGGCATTTCCAAGTCTCCCTCTAAATTTTCTCTTTGTGTCTCCATTTATCCGGGTCCGTGTTCGTGTGGCTTATGTCTTCCTGCACATCTTCACCTTCATCACCTTTATTTAATATCTTCACTTATTTCGTTTGCTGACCCTATTTCTCTCCCCTGCCATGCTCTGTTCTTAATCCTTCCTTCAAAATTTCCTTTTTATCTGCCTATTTTAATTTGCTATTGCTTCCATTTTGTTTGTTTTATAGATAAAGGAAAGCACATAATTTTTGATAATAATCTTGCTGTTGTATTTAATGAGCTACTTTCCTACACAGCTTCATAGGGCATCTATCTTTTTTCCTACCTACACCCCAGAAAAATAATTTTTTTTTCTTTAGAATTCCCTATCCAGTCACATTGCTGATGCAATTAATGTAGCTGCAGTAAAAGAGCAGGAATATTTGTTTCTGGTACAGGTGGCTTTCTCCATTTGACAATTTGCACCCCACAAACTGAAGACAGCTGAGAAAACTCCCTGCTGCTCCTCCAGTCACCTTTATGTGTTGTGGGGGTTGGCCCTGCCCCTTTCCCAGGTGATTGCGGGAAGGGTGGTGGGCAGGTCCTGGAGTATATGAGCCCCGGGGCTCTACTCAGCGAGGTCATTCTGCTCTGGGCCTTCTCTGAGGTCAGTGCTCTGCTGGGCCTTCAAGTAGTGGCAGGTTTTGATCTCTCTAAAATATTTGGGCAGATATGTTTTGATGTTTAAAGAAGCAGAGAACTCTGTCTGAGGTAAGAGCTTCAGGATTGGTCAAGGTTCAGCTGTATTTATCTCAGAAAGTATGCTTGTATACAGGTTTGTTTTTTTTTTTTAGGTCAATAATTTTGTTTTGAGTCTTCTGGGCTGGGATGAGGGCTTAATAGTGTGCTTTTTTTATTTAATCTAGGTGTATCATGCTTTTTTGGAACTCCTGACTTTATTGAAGATGGAACTATCGAGCTATACGACTACTTGTTGTACACTGTGTTAATCGTTGTTACCTTCTCTCTATAATAGGACTGTTGGCGAGGTTAGCTAACAGGGGTTAGGGTGAACATCTTGTATGCATCTGTGAGATGACAAATTATGTGATTTCTTAGAAGCGCAATGGTAGTTTTCCGTCTTCTGGCATTTTAGGTGTCACAAGCGATGATGGCTACAGCATCCGAGGCTGACATTGGAGCAGACGAGAGGAAGGCCACGTTCCTTTTGAGCAGAAGAATGTTGTGGACGAAGTCTGTGTTGATACTTACTGCTGGTACCATTTCTGTGCAGATGAAGAGGAACCTGGTAACTGAGGAACATCCTGGCTGGCTGATGTAGTATTTTGTTGAGGATGGATTCAGAGCCTCGGCCCTCCGAAAGCTAAGTGGAGGGACTGGTGTTTGGGAGGGGGTTCTGGGAGGAGGGAACAAGGTTGGGAGCTGTAAGGAGGGGTTTCAAAATTGGCGTGGGGAGAGGGCTGTCCAGGAACCATCCCCTTTGGGCAGGTAAAGGGAGCGGGTTGCTCTTGGCACAATAGTAGCTTGTGCCAGGCAGGACTCTTCCAGCCTGTAGCTGCGTAGCTTGTGTAGCGTGTCTTCTGTGTATCGGACCTTTCTCGGGTCTCGATGTCCTCGTTGCTCTTTGCGCTCGAGGAGCACTTCACGTGCCTCAGGCACCATTCCTAGGGTCTCGAATGCCCATACTCGTCAGCACGGTGCCACTCGGGCACGTCTTTTCTCGCGTAACAAGCTTAAAGCTCGGATAGGTCTCGTGTCTCGGAAGTTTCCAGTCGGTGTGGTTTGGTGTCGTTGTTCCGGGCCACGTCAGCATCTCTGATTTTGAGTGGTCCGCTTCAGTGTAAGTAGCTGTATAGCCACCAAGCGAGGAGAGTTATTTCTGTAGTGCTATGCAGAGACATGGGAGGTGACCAGATGTTTTTAGTGGCAGGCTGTATTTGGCCTCCAGATGGCATTCCTAAGTGGAAATGAGATCTCTGGAATTGTTAAGCTTTTGATAGCACCTGGGCGATTTGTTTGATATCGCTTTTTTGGACGCAGAGGAACGAGCTGCGCGCTAAAGGGCAATGAAGGAGAGGCGAGCGGAGGGATGGAAGAAGGTGCGTCGGCATGTATTGTCAGAGGGGAGATGTGACCGGTGGTTGTCTGATTAGCTTATAGGTTTCAAGTTTTTTTTTTATTTTGAAGGCACAAAGCAATGAGCAAAGTGGGATGGGAGAGGAGAGTAATGATTAGTGGGCTGAAGTAGCAGCTATTTTTTAGGCATCTCATTGTCAATGATGTTATAAGCATCCCTTGTTTGTGTTTTACAGGTGGTACGCAAGCCTTAATGTAGCAACCAGTAAAGGGCAGAGGCAGGGCTGGTGAGCAGGTGAGGTAAAGGAGCAGGAGATGGGAATGGATGGGGCCCAGCTGCAGTTTGGGCAGTATCTCGGCATGAGTTATTTGCCTTTTTTTTTTTTTTTTTCAGGTGATGAAGTTCTACAGCCTCAGAGGGGTGAAGCTTCACGTTGACAGCCGGTCCGAGCGGGCAAGGTAGTTGTTGGATGAGTTGGTGTGTAAGAGCAAAGTATCCTGCAGAAACTCAGTGAAGTGTTTCTCTTTAGTTTTGCAGGTGTGCGCAGGCTGCTTGTGGAATTGGATGAGCATTTGAGGTGAGCTGGTGTAGTAGCGAGGAGGCTCACGAGGCCGGTGACTTCTCGCAAGCTCAACGGTAATTTTACATCTTTGGGTATCTCGGGTGCCACAAGCAACGATGGCTGCAGCATCCAACACTGCAATCGGAGCAGGTGAGCAGAACACCGTGGTGCTTCCAGTGAAGGGGGTGTTGTGACAGAGGTTGGTGTTGGCTGATGTGGTGATTACTGATCACAGAATTTGTTATTTGGTGGGGTTTTTTTCTGCACATGACGGAGGAACCTGGGGATCACACCAGCATCTGAGTTAGCTAATGTGGTTGATTTTTTGGTCAAGAATTGATTCGGACAGCTAGACTTCTGAAAGCTAAGTTGAGGGGCCAGGGCCGAGGACAGGGCAAGGCTGGAAGTTGCAGGGACGGAGTTAAAATTAGCACAGGGGAGAGGACTGTCCAGGGACAGTTCCCTGTGGGCAGGTAAAGGGAGCCACGTTAGTTTTCTGCGCCAGACTAGATGCGTCAGGCAGGGCAGTTCCAGCCTGTCTCTGTTATGTAGTTTGTCCAGTCGGTCTTCTGTCTTGGATGTGTCTCGGGTCTCGATGTCCTCATTCCTTTTTCTGCTCAAGGAGCAAGATGAATATCTCGGGCGCCATCCCTGGGGTCTCTGCTGCCTGTACATGCCAGCATAGTGCCTGTTTGGCATCGCTTCTCTTGCATAACAAGCTTAAAGCGCGGATGGGTCTCGCATCTCGGAAGTTACTGGGCGGTCCTCATCTGCCATGTCGCTCAAGAATGCATCGGCAGCTCTTCTCACTAGCTGTTGGTTTTTGCAAACTGAGAATTCTTCCCTGCATAGTTATGCTCATAGGTCTTGAGGCCACATTTCTCGCGCACACATCACCTGTGTTTTGACCGTTACCTCTTATAACAGGCCATTATGTTCAAATCTTTTTCTAGAGGCTGCCATAGAACCTCCTTACCTCACGGCTCTGTAGGTCTTGCCCGACAGCGCAACTCATTCGGGTGTCATCCTTCTTGCCAAGAGGTTTCTTTCATCTTTGTGTCGCCTTTTTTGTAGAGTTCTGTGTAGCGTTAGTTTCCCTTTGTCTTTGTGTGCGTGTGTGTGTCTTAGAGCTGCTCTGCCTGGGGCTGTAGAGTCACGGGTAGGTGCTATATCTCTGGTTAACGCATTGATATGCCTAGATCATTTAGGCAACGGTTGTACAGTCATCTCGGGTTGAGTAGCTGGTGGCAGACTGCACAGCCAGTCATTTCGGGGGTGTTCTACAGAGAGGATGGGAGCCTTCTGGGAGGGGCGGTTGAGTTGAGAGCGAAGCAGATTGCATCTCAAAGGTG
Source organism: Leptosomus discolor (assembly GCF_034619465.1). Taxonomy (NCBI): domain Eukaryota; kingdom Metazoa; phylum Chordata; class Aves; order Leptosomiformes; family Leptosomidae; genus Leptosomus; species Leptosomus discolor. Next base: position 192,630 of record NW_028237755.1, read on the forward strand.
TTAAGGCTCGTGAGTGTGTGCCTCTAAGCTGGGTGTGTTGTTTTTAAAGGCGGGCTGCCTTTAGCCTCTAGGTGGTACTCTGAAGCAGAGATGAGAGCTCTGGAATTGTGAAGCTCTTGATCTGCACCTGGGTAAGCTGTGTAACAATTTGGGGTTTTTTTTTCAGATGCAGAGGGATGAGTAGCTCTTTAAGGAGCGACAGAGGAGGCGAGTGGAGCCCTGTAAGAAGGTGAGTCGGTGCAGGGTGTCGGAGGGAAGTTGTGGCTATGTGGCCACATTATGGTTTGGTGTTTTTTCTTTCAAGGTGTGCAGCAATGTGCAAAGCGGGATGTTGGTGCCAGTGCTGACTCTGGCAAGGTGAGCTGTGGCTAGTGGGTGAAGTAGCGGTTATTTTTCAGTTTTTGTATTGTCAGTGAAGTTCTAGGCATCCCTTGTTGTTTGTGTTTTACAGGTGGTACCCGAGCCTCAACGCAGCCGCCCGAAATGACAGAGGCTGGACCGGGGAGAGGGTGAGGTAAAGGAGCGGGAGCTAGGCATCACTGCGGACAGGCATCGGTTTCGGGCAGTAGCTCGGCACACATTTTTTGCCTTGGTTTTTGCCTCGTTTTTCGCAGGTGCCACACATGGGCTCGGAGGGATGAAGCTGCATGCCGATTGTCCTGGGTTACAGTGTAAAATGTGCCAAAAGAAAAAAATATATTCTATTACCATCTTCAGGAGCTGTTGAGACCAGGTGGGGCGGTGCTCCCTGCCTCCCCCCCCCCGCCCTCTGGACTATCTCCTGTTACTGGGCACAACAATGCCTTATCGCCTGACCCATCGGTAACTCGCTCCTGGGCTATCTCCTGTTAATGGCCCATCAAGGAACTGCCTCACGACTCCCCATCCCATTGTGAGATGCTCCGCCCGGGGAGGGGGGGGGAAGGAGCCAAGCAGTCCATGCCAAATAAAAACGGAGATTTTGAACACCCTAGCAGCCTTTCTTCCACTGGATTCCCAGAGGAGCTTTTCCCCCCACCTGAGTTCCAGAGGACGAGAGCTACCTGCCGACCACTGGACCTTCGGAGGAAGACCAGACCCTTTTACCTGATTGCTGCTTCCACAGAACTACACCCATCACTTCAGGAGGACTGCAGCCAGCATCTTATCGGACTGCTACTGCCACCCTAACAGGGTGTCAGGTTGTATTCCTGACTCTGTCAGTGTAAACCAGTGGGTTGTTTGTTTTTTCCCTGCCTTGTGTTATATATATATATATATATTAGTAAAGAACTGTTATTCCTATTCCCCATATCTTTGCCTGAAGGCCCGTTAATTTCAAAATTATAATAGTTTGGAGGGAAGGGGGTTGCACTCTCCATTTCAAGGGAGGCTCCTGCCTTCCTCCACAGACACCTGTCTTTTTCAAACCAAGACACCGATGAGCCGTCCGAGCAGCTGAGGCTGTTGTGTGCTAGGTCGGCATCTAAGAGCCAAGTCTCACATGGCAGCTTGGTTAAACACTTACCTTTTCTTTCGCTGGTGATGTGCAGGCCACTTCTAGAATAGGATGCGTGTTTGAGGTGAGCTGGCTATTAGTGAGGAGAGTTGCGGGGCCAGTGACTTCTCACAAGCACAACAGTAGTTTTATTTCTTGGTATCTCAGGTGCCACGATCGACAAAGGCTGCAGTGCCTAGCTTTCGAACTGGTGCGGAGCAGGTGAGGAGTGGAATGACATGGCCCTTCTTGGGTGGGGGTGGGGTGGGGGTGTGGGGGGGTGTGTTTTGTCAGAGGTTGGCATTGACTGGTCCAATGCTGTCTGGCAGCAATATTTTGGTTTTTCGTTTGGATTTTACAGACGAGTAAGAGGAATTTGGAGTCTGTGGGAGAGTCCCATTTGGCTCACGTGTTTCTTTTGCTGAGGATGGATTTGGATCCCTGGCCCTCTGCAAGCTAAGTTGCAGGACAGGTGCTGGAGGTAGGGGACGGTGGAGTAGGCGGGAGATAAGTTTGGGAATTTCGTGGAGGGGATTTTAAAGTGAACACAGGGGAGAGGGCTGTCCAGGAACAGGCCTCCTTGGGCAGGGAAAGGAATGGGTTACGTTTTGGCACCAGATGAGCAAGGGCAGGGCAGTTCCAGCTTGTCTCTGTGGTGTTGTGTAGTTTGTCTAGTCCATTCACTGTGTCTAGGAATTTCTCGGGTCTCAATGTCCTCATTCCGCTTTGCACTTGAAGAGCAAGCCAGACATCTTGGGCGTCATCCCTGTGGTCTCAAATGCCTGTACTGGGTGATGTAGTGCCAGTTGGGCATTTCTTTTTTCTTTTTTTGCGCGAGGAGTTTCAAACGTGGATATGTCTTGCGTCTTGGACTTTTCCAGGCCATCCTCATTTGCGGCGTGATTCTGGGCTGTGCTGGCAACTCTGATCGCTAGCTGTCCGTTTCTGCGGACTGAGACCTCTTCCCTGCATCCTTACATTCTTAGGTCTTGAAGACAGGCTTCTTGCACATCAGTCGTCTCGGTTTTGACCGTAACTTCTCGGAACGGGCCATTAGGTTCCTGCCCTTTTTTTTTTTTTCTGGGGCTGCCGTAGAAACTCCTCACCTTGCATTAGGGCTCTGTAGGTCGTCTTGCCCGACAGCGCAACTCATTCGGGAGTCATCCTTCTTGCCAATAGCTTTCTCTCATCTTTGCATCACCTCGTTTGTAGAGTTCTGTGTAGCGTTGGTCTCACTTTGTCTGTGTGCGTGTGTGGCTTGGAGCTGCTCTGCCTGGGGCTGTAGAGTCAAGTGTAGGTGGTATAGCGATAAGTGTCTCTGGTTAACATTTTGATATCCATAAACCGTTTAGGCAACGGTTGTACAGTCATATTGGGTTGAGTAGCCGGTGGCAGGCTGGGCGGCCAGTCATTTCGGGAGTGTTCTACAGAGAGGATGGGAGCCTTCTGGGAGGGGCTGTTGAGTGGGAGCGAAGCAGATTGCATCTCAAAGGTGTTAAGACTTGTGTGCGTGCCTCTAAGCTGGGTGTGTTGTTTTGAATGGCAGGCTGCCCCTGGCCTCTAGGTGGTACTCTGAAGCAGAGATGAGAGCTCTGGAATTGTGAAGCTCTTGATTGGCACCTGGGTAAACTGTGTAACAATTTGGGTTTTTTAGATGCAGAGGGATAAGTAGCTCTTTGAAGAGCAACAGAGGCAGTGAGCAGAGCCCTGTAAGAAGGTGAGTTGGTGCAGGGTGTTGGAGGGAAGTTGTGACCGGTGGCTATGTGGCTACATTTATGTTTTTCTTTTTTTTAATGTGAACGTGCGCAGCGATGTGCAAAGCGGGATGCTGGTGCCGGTGCTGACTCTGGCAAGGTGAGCTGTGGCTAGTTGGTGAAGTAGCGGTTATTTTTCAGTTTTCATATTGTAGGTGAAGTTTTAGGCGTCCCTTGTTGTTTGTGTTTTACAGGTGGTACCCGAGCCTCAATGCGGCCACCCAAAATGACGGAGACCGGACCAGGGAGGGGGTGAGGTAAAGGAGCAAGAGCTAGGTGTTGCTGTGGGCACGCGTCTGTTTCGGGCAGTAGCTCAGAACACGTTTTTTGCCTCGTTTTTCGCAGGTACCACACATGGGCTCGGAAGGACAAAGCTGCACGCCAATGAGCCATCCGAGAAGCTGAGGCTGTGTGCTGGGTCAGCGTCTAAGAGCCAAATATTACATGGCAACTTGGTTAAGCGCTTACCTTTGTTTTTTCAGGCACTGTGTGGGCCGCCTCTGGACTCGGCCAAGCATTTGAGTTGAGCTGGCTATTAGCAAGGAGGATCACGGGGCTGGTGATGTCTCGTAAGCACAACAGTAATTTTGTTTCCTGGTATCCCAGGTGTCATAAGTGATGATGGCTGCAGCATCCGGCTTTGGAGCAGGTGAGGAGCAGTTGAGTGGAATGACACCATGCTTTTTGGCGGGGTGTGTGTTGTGGGAAAGGTTGTTTGTGACTGCTGCGATGCTGTCTGCCAGGACTGGGTTTTTTTGTTTTGTTTGGATTTTGCAGATGATAAAGAAGAAATGGATACCAGGGGAGTGTCCCATTGATCTGATGTGTTTCCTTTGAGAATGGATTTGGATCCTGGCCCTTCGAATGCTAAGTTGTGGGGCAGGTCCTGGGGTTGGTGGGGGTGGTTTGTGGGGCGATAAGGTTAGGATTTTGGGGGAGGGAATTTTAGAGTTAGTATAGGGGAGAGGGCTGTCCAGGAGCAGTTGCTTTTGGACAGTTAAAGGGAGCTGGGTTACTTTTCCACACAAGTGGTGTGTGCCGGGCAAGGTAGTTCCGGCCTGTCTCTGTGTTCTTGTGTGGTTTGTCTAGTTGATCTTCTGTGTCCTGGATGTTTTTTGGTTTTGAGGTTCTCATTGCTCTTTGTGCTCAAGGAGCAAGATGGGCATCTCGGGTGCCATCCTTGGCATCTCGAATGCCCAGCCTCATCGGCATAGGGTCAGTCGGGCGCTTCTTTGCTTACATAACAAGCGTGAGGCGTGGATCGGTCTCCTATCTCTTGAGTTCTGGGCATTCCTCGTTTGCAGCGTCCTTCCGGGCTGTGTCGGCAGCTCTGTCTGTGGACTGAGACGTCTTCCTTGCACCCTTAGGTTTGTAGGTCACAAAGTCAGGATTCTCGTGCATCGGTCTTCTCTGTTTTGACCATAACTTCATGTAACGGAGCGCTACATTCGACTCTCTTCTGTGATGACTGCGAAGCATTTCCTCCCTTGAGGCTCCATAGGGCTTTTCTGCCTGCAGCGTCTTCCTCACTGGAGTCACATCTGATTGTGGTCTTATTGCGTCTCACGATCGTGTTTCTCATGGTGTTGGTGTGTATTGTTGGCCTTCATGTCAGGGTTGGATCTGCCTTGCCTGGGGATGTAGCGATATTAAAGGCAGGGTAGCATAACTCTATTGTCGTGTGGTGATAACTTGATCCGCCCGGATTATTTTGGTGAAGATCGTACAGTCCATCTCCAGGCAAGTAGCTGTAGACAGCTGCCACAGTGACTTGCGGAGAGTTTTGCGGGTGTGTCTCAGGTTGGAGTCTCACCTTCTGGGAGCAGCAATTTGTGGTAGTCCACACACGTGGGGCTCAATAATTGGTGGTTTTTAAGCTGTAGTTAGAAGGCACATGCGAAAATAAGATAGGCCTCGGGTCTCATCAAGGTACCGGTCAGCATGCAGGTAACTGCTTTAAAGGGTTTGTTTGGGTTGCTTTTTCAGATGCGGAGCGACGAACGCCACGCCAAAGGGCAAGAGAAGAGGAAAGTCGAGCGCCGGACAAAGGTGGGCAGGTGTCTGATATCAGAGATGCGACGTGACTGTCAGTGGTTCTGACTAGATTACGCTGATTTGTTTTTATTTTCTAGGTGCGGATCAAAATGTCAAGTGAGAGATCCACGCTAGAGCAAATTCTGGCAACGTGCGTGATGACCACTGTGCTATGGTAGCAGTTTGATATGTCATATTATTGATGTAGCCAGAATCATACCCCGTTGTTTGAGTTTGACAGGGGGCAGGCAGACTAAAGAATCTGACTCTGGCCGGTCAAGCGACCGAGACGGAGGGAAAGAGCCTCAAGCGAGCCAAGGCTTTGGGCGGTATCTTAGCGTACGCTTTCCTCTCTTTCTTTGGCAGGTGCCGCGTTCCTTCTAGGGTGGGAGAAGTCACACGACAAAGAGTGCGTTGAGAAAAGGCGAGAGACTCGATAAGTGGCATAGTTAAGCTTGAATCGCTGAGGATCACATGGTGACTCTGTTAAGCATTTGTCTCGGGCTTTGCAGGTGCCCCGTGGGCTCTCCTCAAAGGGCCGAGGGTTTGAGGCGAGTCGGTGGATGAGAGAGGAGCGGCAGGCTAGGAACTGTGGAGCGGATGGTAACTTCTGAGTATAACAGGTGATATATTTCATCAGTTTTCTGGTTTCCGTGGGAGATGCTGGACATGACATCTGATTTCTTGGGAGCAGCACTTAGAAGGTGGGTGTCATTTGGTAGAGATGAATGCCGTGTGGCATGTCTGTGAGGGGTGGCGTTCTGTCTTGCACGATGAAGAACCTGGTGAATGCAGGAGCATCCCACTCGGATCGTGTGCTTCTGATGAGGAGGGATTCTGGACCCTGCCCTCTGAAAGGTAAGTCAAGGGGCAAAAAGCAGTGGGTGGCTGGGGCTAGCAGGGCATTTAAATTTGGAGTTGTGGACAAGGCTGTTAGGGGTGGCTTAAGTCTGAGAGCGGTTAGAGGGCCCGGGGTCTGTTACACGGGATGGGAACGTGTGCGGAGCGGGGCCGTTCCAGCCTGTGTCCGTGGCTTAGTGTCATTTGTGTCATCTGCATTCCATCTCTTAGACGATGCCTTCCACAGGTCCCTGTTTCGCCCCCTGGGCTCTCTGCGCTTGGTATGTGTGTCAGTAGGGTTTCAGGTGATTTGCTGCTTCACTATCAAGCTCCTTGAGCAGTTATTTTCATCGGAGCCAAAAGCATGCCTGACATTGTGAATGTTCCTGGAGGGTCGCCCTTGTAGAGGCAATGTGGGCGGGTACGATCTGCTCTTGAAAAATCCACTTCCATAAAGCTGCCCTACAGGCCTTTCATCCTGGTGTCCTTATGGGCTTAAGTCTTAAAGCCCAGCTTCTCACATGTCCATTGTTCTGGTTTTGTATTGTATTGCTCTGTATCTGTACTGATGGTCACCTAATACAGTATTGCACTGTAGCGTTCTGTTTTTGTAGGACACTGTATGGCATGGCATTGTAGTCATCTTGCATTGCAGCACCATGCTGGTGTGGACTGAGATCGCGTTGCACCGTATGGCTCTGTATTGTGCTGTGTCTTGCATCATGCTCTATGGCTCTGTATTGCACCACGCCTTGACTTTGGTCTAAGACTGCATTGCACTGTACGGCGCTCTGTCATACCATAGGGCTGTGTCACACCTGCTATTGCGTGTCACCGTACGGCTCCACATTGTGCTGGGTCTTGACTGTGATCTAAGACTGCATCACACCATACGGATCTGTGTCATGCTGGGTCTTGACTGTGGTCTAAGATTGTGTTGCACTGTACGGCTGCATATTTCATCACACTCTATGGCTCTGTGTCGCACTGGGTCTTGCATCACACTCTATGGCTCTGTGTCGCGCCGGATCTTGACTGTAATCTAAGATTGTGTCGCACTGTACAGCTCCTTACGGCACTGGGTCTTGCATCACACTCTATGGCTCTGTGTCGCGCCGGATCTTGACTGTAATCTAAGATTGTGTCGCACTGTACAGCTCCTTACGGCACTGGGTCTTGCATCACACTCTATGGCTCTGTGTCGCGCCGGGTCTTGACTGTAATCTAAGATTGTGTCGCACTGTACAGCTCCTTACGGCACTGGGTCTTGCATCACACTCTATGGCTCTGTGTCGCGCTGGGTCTTGACTGTGACATAAGACTGCATCACGCCGTACGGCTCTGTGTCACACGGGGTCTTGTGTCACACTGTACAGCTTTGTATTGCATGGGGTCTTGACTGTGGTCTAAGACTGGGTCACACCATATGGTTCTGTGTTGTGCTGGGTCTTGACTGTGATCTAAGACTACATTGCACTGTACGGTGCCGGGTCTTTTTTTTTTTCTTTTGCCCTGTCTGGTACTGTTAATTGTAAAAGTTTCGACTGTGGAGGGCCTCGGGCTGGGGTTTTCAAAGGCAGGGCAATTTTGGAGGCCAGCGGGAACCCTGTTCCTGAGGAGAGCCGCAGACCTGTGGTGGCAAGCAGTGGGCGAAGGGCAGAGCAGAGAGGGAGGGGTGGTTTGTAGGGTAAGTGAAGTGAGCGTTGTGCATGTGTGTGGCTTTGGTTGTGGGGTAGTATGTAAGCATTGTTAACATGTTGTGGTTGGAGTAGAGGTATTCTTCTTTTCCAGGTCTTGTATAAAAAAAGCAACAAACCACAACCCCAAAACAAACACACCCCCCAAACCCAAGATATTCTAATAAGAAAAAAAAACCAGTCAGGATTTTTTTTCCACTTGCTGGTTGTTTTTTTTTTTTTTTAACCTAATTGGGTCCTAATTGGTCTGCACAGAGATGATAACTGCCAAAGTTTGGATGGTGGAAGGCAGCAGGGTACGTGGTGGGCTTTTGAAAAGCCCGGAAAAGACCCAGCACCCTCAGCGATTTAGTAGGGAGCTCGGTGTGCTTTAGGATAGTCCGGCAGAAGCGCTTGGGAATGGAGCAAGGGTAATGGCGGGGTTAAGGAAAGACCAATGGATGCTGTGGCGCTCTTGGTAAGTCAACAGGGAGCTCATTCTGCTCTGGGGTGGGTGCTCCGCTGCTGCTGGTGGTAGTAGCTCCGCAGCTGGCTGGATGTGCAGGCATTGGGCTTTAGTCACAGAGAGAACGGGAGTCGTCTGTTCCAGGTAAGAGCTGTGGGAAAGGCCCAGGTTCAGCATCACATACACTGGACAGGGGGGAAATGAGGGGGGAAACAGAGATGAAAAGGAGAAGGGAGGGGGACCGGGGGCAACGGAGGCAAAGATGGGGAAACTAGGGAGAACTGGGGCAAATGAGGAGAAAGAAATGAAGAGTAGCAGTGATTATACCCTTTGCTGGTTTTTTAATTATTTCTTAGTTTTCCTTAGTGCTGATGTTATTCCCATTTTCTTTCTACTTGTTGTTGGTTTGCTGTCCCTATTTAATAACTTTTTCATTTCCCTAGTAACCATATATTTTATTCTTTTTTTATGCCTACTTTTATTATTTCCTTTCTTTACTTAGTGCTCTTTCATTTACTTTTTTTTTAATCCATTTTAGTTCTCCATCACTGAGTTTAAATTTTTTGTCTTGTCTTATTTCCTTTTAAAACTTTGTCTCCTTAGATCCCATTTGCTGTCTTAATTTTGACACATTCCTCTACGCCCTGACTATTTAGATATTCTTTCTACCTTGGCATTTTCTTTTGCTGTGGCTCTTTGTTCTTTCCTCTCGTTATTTTGGCTATTGTTCCATTCTTTCCTGTCTTAGTCTCTTGGCTTTAAAAATTTTGTTTCTGTGTCTGCTTTTATCTAGTTTGGTGGTGGTGGTTTTAAGGTTTTTTTTGTTTGTTTGTCCTCTCCTTTGACCCAGCTCTCTACCCTTCTTTTTAATAGTTTCCAGTTTCTTGAGTACCCAGTCACTTTTTGAATTTACTTTTGATGTGCGTCTCTGTCTTGGTTTGAAAGACAGGTGTCTATGGAGGAAGGCAGGAGCCTCCCTTGAAATGGAAAGTGCAACCCCCTTCCCTCCAAATTATTATAATTTCAAAATTAACGGGCCTTCAGGCAAAGATATGGGGAATAGGAATAACAGTTCTTTACTAATATATATATATATATATGTATTTATAACACAAGGCAGGGAAAAAACAAACAACCCACTGGTTTACACTGATAGTCAGGAATACAACCTGACACCCTGTTAGTCAGTAGCAGTCCGATAAGATGATGGCTGCAGTCCTCCTGAAGCGATGGATGTAGTTCTGTGGAAGCAGCAATCAGGTAAAAGAGTCTGGTCTTCCTCCAAAGGTCCAGTGGTAGGTAGGTAGCTCTTGTCCTCTGGAACTCCAGTGGGGGGGAAAAACTCCTCTGGGAATCCCGTGGAAGAAGGCTGCTAGGGTGTTGGAGATCTCAGTTTTTATTTGGCATGGACTGCTTGGCTCCTTTCCCCCCCTCCCCGGGCGGAGCATCTCACAATGGGATGGGGAGTCGTGAGGCAGTTCCTTGATGGGCCATTAACAGGAGATAGTCCAGAGGGGGGAGGCAGGGAGCACCTCCCCACCTGGTCTCAACAGCTCCTGAAGATGGTAATAGAATATTTTTTTTTTCCTTTTGGCACATTTTACACTGTAACCCAGGACAGTCTCTTTTTCAGCCTTTATTTTTTAGGTTTGCTTGTCTTGCCTCATGTGGCTTTTTAGGTTTTCTGTGCTTAATTTTATCCCAGCTAACATGTTTATTTGTTATTTCCTTCCCGTGAGTCCTGCAGCCTGTGCTTCTTTTATGATTTTTTTTTTCCCACAACTCTATTAATTTAGATTGCTGTCTCTGTTTTTGAATTTTTTTCCTCTCTCAATCTCTTGGCTTTAAAAAGTGTTTCTACACCTGTACAGGTAATTTAGTTCACCGTCTCTTATTTTCAGTTGTCTGATGACCATACCGTAGCTTTTTGCATTTTCAGGTTTCCTTCTCTGTCTCCTTTTGTTAAGCTGACTATCCCTGAGTTTTAATCCTTTCTTGTCTGTTACATGCCCCGTCACATTTGACTCTTTTGTCCCTTATTCAGTTTGCGCTCCCTATTTCTTTTTCCATTTTCCTTCCTCTCTGGCTATTTAAATTTTCTTTTAATGTCTCCATTTATCTAGTTCCCTTTCCCTTGTTTTAGTTTTTTGCTTTAAAAATTTTATTTCTGTTATTATTTACTGAATTTCCTGTCCTAGAAACTTTAGCCCATGGCTTTTTATGTTCCACTTTGAATCTCCCCCTAACAAGTTTTTGAATTTGCTACCTTGTGGGAGCAGTGCCAACAATATGGAAGATAGATTGAGACTAAAATAGAAGCGTGAAGCTAATGTTCAACATGTAAGAATAAACATGATAAAAGACCAGGTGTTCCAAACAAGCCACATGGCAAAATGAATCTTGAGCATACAGAAAAGCCAGGCTGGAAACCGCCTGGGAGGATACGTGAGAGAGGACGTAACCACAAACAGTCACTAGCGTGGACGCGCCAGAGAAGAATGTTAAAACATCCCCCTTGGCTTTTTAGTTCAGGAACGAGCATGCTCTGTATAATTGCTTGAAAGAGAGAAGCAAGAGAGCTTCCTTGGCTATGCCGCACATGCGTGCCGATTAAAGAATATACCTAGAAAAAGGCTACGAAGTCTGCATCTCCTTCATCCCTGCAGATAGGTGCCCTGTGTGAGGAAAACCTCTAGGCGAGTTTGCTTTTTAATTCTACTAAGGTTTTTGTGGCTACATTCCTTAAATAGGAACACCTGCACCCATTGAACAGGAAAACTACAGGATCATTGTAATGGGACAGATGGCTTCGCAAGAGCTAAATTACATTAAAAAGCACCGCAACAGGTATTGTGTGCTGCTGGTTACCGTGTAACTAAAACCCACCTAATGTGATCGCTGCTGTTGATAAAATAACATCGTAATTGGTTCCCAGTAGATGGCGCACTTGCTAGCGCTATGTGGGAGCGAGTAGGGGAATGCTTACAGACACCTAAAGGGCTAGGTTTTGAGATTCCTGATGCTGTTATTGTGACACGGCAGTTTTTATACTCTATGTTGGCGCAGCTCAAACCTTTAGAGGCTATTGTTAGAAAAAGGAAAAAAAAAAAAAAGAAAAAAGATAGAAACAGGGGCCAAAGGGCCAAAATATATATGATTGAGCTAAAGCTGTCCCAAATAATTCTGAGACTGAAGACCCTTTTGACCCTGGGCCACTTAGTGCGGAGGGGGAACCAGATTTATACCCTCTCTTACCATTACCTCCTCAGCCATGAGAGACACTACCCCCCCCACCCCCGTGCTGAAATTTTCACCTTCACCACTGTTACGTTCTACGTTGTCTACGGCACCTGCTAATCCCTTTCTGAAGGAGTTATCCGAGATAGAGTCGGCAGCGCAGAAATGTAAAGAAGCAGCTATAAAATGGGCTAATTTTACTTTTGCCTTCCCTGTTAAAAAGAAATAAAACCGGTCCCCAATTAATGAGGGTTTGCCTTACCAGGTTTCTAAAGAGCTTAAAAAAAACCCAAACTATTACAGAAAATGGATTACAAAATACGTTCACCGTAGCATTAATAGAGGCAGTGTGGGTGGCATATATAACGACACCACGGGATTAGAAAATGTTAATGAAAACAACATTATTTTCGGCACGCCGTGAGGTTTGGCAATTAGAATATTACGATTCAGTAACAGAGCAGGCGATGGATAATTTGGGTGCAGGAATACCAATTCATCAGGGTCTGCGTACAGGCACAGGACAACATATAAGCACACAGGTACAAATAGCCCTGGATAGATGGGCTTTTGAACAAGTCCGGCTGGGTCAGTGAGAAGGAACAAGGAGAGAAGGGCTGGAAAGAGTTAACAGGATTCAGGCATGTCCTGCCCTGGGCCTTGAGCAAGAGTAAAGAAAGATAACAGGGAATTAATCATGTGCAGACCATCAGGTATGAGAGGAGCACAAGCCTGCAGGATAGCAGCCAAGGGAGTTAGCAGTAGTGGTGCGTAAACCATGCCTGTACACCAATCATAGCTTACGTAGTGGTGCATGCGCTAATAGAGAAAAGTATATAACGATGGTGTACGAAACAATAAAGGTCTTTGGTTTATCCCCAATTGGAGTCCATGCCCTTCGTCCGCCACAAGTCGGGGCATCATATGGGATCTTTTATGACAATAAGACGAGGTTCTCGGGAGCTCTCTGTGACATTTGAAGATATACTGCAGGGGGCAAAGGGAAGTAGATAATCCTGAAGCCGCTAAAGCTTTGTTATTCCAGTTGGCTTTTGAAAACGCTAACAGTGACTGTCAATCAGCGCTACTACTATTGAAAGGAAAGGCAATGGACGTAGGGGAATATATTAAAGTACGTCAAAACATCGAAACTGAGACTCACAGAGCATCGGTTCTCGCTGCCGCATTATCTCAATTGCATAGTTATCGGAACACTGTTAAATGTTTTAATTGTGGTAAACAATGACATACAAGCCAGGAGCGTCCTGAAAAGCGGCAGATGTGCAAGAGTAAAAATTTGACAAAACCCATGAAAAGATATTGCCGGACAGTATTAACACTGAAGCAGAGAAAACTCAGTAACAACCAAGTGTTATTAAGCAGGTATTCTTTATTGTGGCGCCAGGCAGCACGGGGGATAGCTCCTTCTGTACGTGCACGCTCAAGCGTTAGGATTCTTGCCTTATATTTACAGCTTTCATGTTTATACATTACATTTCTAAGAAAAGGTTGGGTTATTCTAATTATTTCCAGGAATTCATTAACATAAGTTCCTCCCATAGTCCCACCTCAGTCCGCCCAATTTACGCCCCCCCCCCCCCCCCCCATCAGGCGTCGTTGGTGGTCATTGGGGACAAAGGTCCGAGTCTTCCTCACGATTGAACTTTTGAACTTGTCCTGTGGCACATGCTCTGTACCATCATGGGTCTTTTCCAAACCGCAGGACCAGCTCTTGCTAGCTGCTCTCTCTATCTCTCCTGCTTAGTCTTCTGTGTTCCTTGAGCCCCACAGTCTGATTGGAGGATTCCACCTGGTGTGCTTCACTTGGCAGATTCTGCTTCGTTCTTATCTTTAGAGTGTTTGTTAGTTAGTCCGCAATGGATATGTGCATAACGATTAGTACAAATCGGCATCCCTCTTTATCTCTAGAGGCTGGTCAGCAGCACTTTTCTAAAAGCCAGTTAGCCATTCTTTATTACACCGCAAGGCACAACGAACAGCTCGACCGTCTGTCGGACTGCGGTCGCTCCGCAATCAACGAGACAAAATTTCCCGTCCGGTACGATATATCGTTATCCCGATGACAATCTTGTCTGTGCAAAAAACCGAAGGATACTTGAAAAACATCCTGCAGCATATGCCAGATGAATTAAAGTCTCACAGATCGCAAATCGCTGATGAAAAAGTACAAACTCGGCCACCGTGGAAATAGCCGGCGTGTATTTTATCAGAACAACGTACTAAAATTTACAGGACAAAGTAGACCTTGAACGACTTACAGAAGTTATTAGGAGCCACTAATTGGTTACGCCCTCGGCCGGGTATTTCTAATCGGGAAGTGTCATTCATTTGCACCTTTGAAAGGGGATAGCAACTTTACCTCAGGATGCTGCTTATCAGCAGAAGCAAAGAAAGAATTGGACCCTGTAGCACAAAAATTATCTGAGGTTCAAGCAGACAGAATTTGACCAGAATTACCCGTGGGTCTTTTCATCCTCAGAACCGAACGTCAACCCATCGGGTCAGTGGGTCAGTTGTCGGTAGACAATAAGCGAGTTTTTTGACCTAGAACAGTTGTTTTTTACCAAATGAGCTTAACAAAATCATAACCCCTTATTTAGAACTTGTCATATGGTTAATTACGAAAGGGCGTCATTGTATTCGGACACAGACAGGATACGATCCCGAAATCCTTTATCTGCCTTTATGAGCGCAAGAATATTGCTGGCAGAAACACGACTGCCGCAGAAAGGCATTTTTCAATTTCAGAGAAACAATCGCATCGTCCAGAGGTTACATACAGGGGCCCCAGCGCAAACAACCGACAGAACCGTCCCGCCGAATCGATCACGTGGGGGAGAGGGGTACGCGCACGTTCTTCTTCCATCAGGACCGCAACGGTTTCCGGCACGATATATCAAGCCTTATCATGAGCTGCAAAGACGTGACCCGGAATCCAGCGCCTCAGATGGAGAAGTTGAACCCAAATGAAAATAAGAGACCACGGAAATGAGAGAGAACAACAAAAGATGGTCCTGTCGCCCGGGGAAAACTGAAACAACTACAACATAGCGCGAGTACAACGACAGCATCTGCGGGTGCATTGCCTATGCCAGCAAACACCTTTTTGGTGTACTTAGCCGTCATCGCCAGGAACAGTACGGTAAGGACGTATACTTATTCTTTACACGATACGTCATCCTAGTTGCACTCGACATTTGTATCAGGCACATGTCTCGGACCCCTCACCCCCATTTAAACGAAATACCTGGTGGGATCCGGAAAATCCTATTTCAGATAACGATTCAAAATGGACGGAGGGAACCCGGATTCCCCCTTCAGGGCCTTTAACGGAAGGCAGAGATGGGGTACGAAGTAACGACACCCATCAGTATCATACCGAGTTATCACCCATTTGCACGTCAAACGAGCCAATACCGAATTGCCTTAATACGGGAGAAAAATTTCATCTTTCAACATGGGAAAATAGACAAGGAGCAACTAGCCATTTAACATTCATCTCTGCTCCCGGAATAGCCAACAGGGTCGTCAGTCAAAATGCAACCACGATTCCCCCTGTTAATTTACCTTTATGTAAGATCCCCAGAGATATGACAAAGGATGTAACAAATCTTAATCGGACACCTCATAGCCTACCAAAAACCTGTGCTACAAAACACAACCAATTTAATATTTTGGGACCTGGGTCCCCACGGACACCTCATAACTAATTCCTCGAAGGACGTAAATTTTTTATGCACTAACTAACGAGTCGAAGCGGTCAGAAGGAGGTCTTTCAGGACCCGTGCTACAGGCTCAGTTTAAGGAGAGTTTTAGTTCAAATTTTGCAAAGCTTTGCCGATCGGCCTCGCCGTTTAGACTCAGACACGTAGCACGTGGAGTCTATTCAAAAAATAATAATTAATATTCTTTACAGTTGACCAATTTTCATAATGACTCTTATTATTTGTACCTCGCATCCTTACACTTTTGTGGCCGCATCTGAGATTAATATTTCCAAAAACAAGTCATACCTTTGAACTCACGTTACTGAACTCATATCATTTCAGTTGCATTACACACACAAAAATCTCTAAATTAAATATATCTGCCACAATACCAATGAGACGAGAAGCCGAGGTACGTCTTCTCGTAAATGCGACTCGACAACGGGTAGGGGATTCTGGCCTAAGTCGGTTAGCAAAGGCACTTAAACAACCTCAACAACAAAGAAAACTCTGTATAGGACAGGTCATCGCTTTTATAATATCCGCAATCAATATCTTAGCTACCACAGCTATTACCGCTACAGCTTTAGCAGAGTCTGTACACACCGCACGCAAAGTAGCGGGAACATTGAGTAACATAAGCCAAGAATTAACTACGCAAGCAAATATCGATCGGCAAATATTAACGCGCTTAGACGCATCGGAAGCGGCAGCGATACGGTTAAGCAATAGGCAAAATGTAACGGCTGATCGAATGAAATTACAAATGCGACTGGGAATGTAAAGAAAAAAATTATGCGTTACTCCATTAGTATGGAATGATAGCGTATATACGTGGGATCATATTAAACAGCACATTCAAGATGCTTTTTCGACTAACATAGATGGCACGGTTCAAGATTTGACCCACGCTTTGCAAGGACAAGTGGCAGCGCTTACAAGATTTAGCACATAAAAGCATAACGGATGACATCTCTGATAGCATGACGCGGCCGAAGCCCCTCTGAAAAATCGGTTTACCGGATTAAATTTACAAATTTGGGCAATTATTGGTCTCGGCCATACTTGTGTCCTTTTTATACTTGTAGCGCTCAGAATCATCTGGGGAACGATACAAGATCCCAGAAGAACGGAAGTCGAGGTTCCTTGCCGCTCTTGCCGTGAACTCGATGTTCCAAAACAAAGAGGGGGAGATGTGAGAGCGGTGCCATACGGACGAACGACCAAGACTAAAAGAGAAGCACGAGGCTAATACTCAATACGTAAGAATAAACACAAAAGACCAGGTGTTCTCAATAACTCTCCACACAGGAGAACGAGACTTGAGCGCATGAAAAGGCCAGGCTGGAAAACCCCCCGGGATCGTGCATGAGAAAAGACATGGCTGAAAAGAGTCACGAGCGTGGGTGTGCCAGAGAAGAATGTAAAACATCCTGCTTGGCTTTATAGTTCGGGCATGAGAGACCTCTATGTAATTGCTTGAAAAAGAGAAGCGAGAGAGCTTCCTTTGCTATGCCGCACCCCCGTGCCAATTAAAGAATATACCTAGAAAAAGGCTACGAAGTTGGAGTCTCCTTCATTGCCGCTCTGCCCCCATTCCACTCCCTTTCTGTTTGTTACTCCAGTCATCTTACGTTCTCTAGTTTTGAATTCTTTGCCAGGTTTGTCGCTTTTCAATTTGTCTATGCCGGTATCCAGCTGCCTTTTTTAAAAAAAATTCTTTCTGCTTTCTTCCTCTTTTATAGTTTTCTCTCCATCTCCCTCTATCCGGTTCCCTATTGTAGTAAAATCCACAACCCCCCCGTCCACTCTCTTCTTCTCCTGGCTGCGGGCACCTCGCTCTCTCCATCCCTCTCTATCGCACCTCTCCGTCCTCCTCCTTGCCGAGCTCCGTTTCTCTCTCGACACCCTCGTGCGGTTCCCCGTCCCTGTCTCGTTCCCGGTATCCCATTTCCCAGCTCCCCGTCCCACACCTCTACCTTTCCTCTGGCCTGCCTCCTGCTTTCCTCATTCCTCTTTTCCTGCTGCCTGCAGGCATCGATCCTCGTAGCGAACTCACCACCGGGACTTCCGAAGGGCACGAAGGCACAAACCGTCACCGCCTTGTTTGCAATCCTGGATGCGTTTCCAGCCGCCGGGCCACAGAGGATGGGGCGATGTGCCGTGGGCCCAGGGTGTTCTGTTCCCTACGGGCTCTAGCCGGGGTCCATCCCCACCGCAGTTCTCTAGATCTCTGCCTGCCTCCTTGCCTGTCCTTGCCTTCATCTCCTTTTCAGGCTGTCTGTTTCCCCAAAGCTTTTTCCTCTTCTGCTAACATTGCCCTGTCAACTGTCACCTTCTACCTTTTCTATCTGCCCACCGGCTCTTATTTCATTCTTCCTTGTTGCATGTGAAAACAGCATTTCTAGATCTCTCTCTAAATTTTCTTTTCGTGTCTCTATTTATCCAAGTCCCTGCTGGGTTTTTTTTTGTCTTCCTGCCTATCCTCATCTTCATCACCTTTTACATTTTGTTTCAATATCTTCATTCATGTAGTTTGCTGACCCTATTTCCCTCCTTCCTTTTTAACATTTCCTTCTTATCGACCTATTTTGGTTTCCCTTTGTTACCATTGTGGATTTTTTTAAACTGGTAAAGTAAAAGGACATAATTTTTGATAATAATATTGCTGTTATAATCAACGAGTGACTTTTCTCCATAGCTTAGTAAGGCATCTATGTTTTTCTACCTACACCCCAGAAAAATGAAGTTGAATTCCCTACCTGGTCACGTTGCTGATGTAAGGGATATAGCCACAGTAAAAGAGCTGGACTAGTAACTTCTAGTCCAGGTGGCTTTCTCTATTCAGTGCTTTGTATCCTGTAAACTGAAAGCAGATGAGAAAAGTCCCTGCTGCTCCTCTGGGTGCCTTTATGTGTTATGGTGGTAGACCCTGCCTCTTTCCCAGGGGATTGTGGGAAGGGTGGTGGGCGGGTCCTGGAGTATATGAGCCTCAGGCTCTGCTCAGGGAGCTCATTCTGCTCTGGGGCTTCTTTGGTGTCAGTGTTCTGCCGAGCCTTTGGTTATTAGCAGTTTTTGAACTGCCTCAGCTATTTTTGGCAGATACGCTTTGACACTTAAAGAAACAGAGGGTTCTCTTTGAGGTAGGAGCTTCTGGACTGATTGAAGTTCAGCTGCATTTATCTTACAAAGTATGCTTATATACAAATTTTCTTTTTTTAGGTCAAAAATTTTGTTCTGGGCCGGTAAAAGTAGCATGCTTTTTCTTTTAATTTATGTCTATTGTGTTTGTTCAGAACTCCTGGCTATTGAAATGGAACTAGTTTTAGTGTATACTGAGTTAATTGTTACTATTTCTCTAAATAGGACCGATGATGAGGTTAACTGTCAGGGGCTAGGGCAAATATCTGGCACACAGTCACAAGATCGTGAATTAACTGATTTCTCACAAGCGCAACAGCAATCTCTTGTCTTTCGGTATTTTAGGTGCCGTAAGCAACGATGTCTCTGGCATCTAATGCTGGAATTGCTGCAGGTGAATAGAAGGCCACATTCTATTTGAGTAGGAGGGTGTAAGTAGAAGAGGTCTGTGTCAATGCTTACTGCTGGTACTGGTTCTGTGCAGATGAAGATGAGCCTGGCAGCTGCAGGAACATCCTGGCTAGCCGATGCGGTATTTTGTCAAGGACGGATTCAGAGCCTCGGCCGTCTGAAAGATAAGTGGAGCGATGGGTGTTTGGGAGGGTGTTCTGGGAGGTGGGGACAAGGTTGGGAGTTGTAGGGAGAGGTTTTAAAAAATAGTATAGTGGGGAGAGGGCTGTCCAGGAATAGGTCTCTGGAGCAGCACGGGCAGGGTAGTTCTAGCCTGTCTCTGTGGTGTTATGTAGTCTGTCTAGTCTGTTCACTGTGTATTGCAGATTTCTCGGGTCTCCATGTCCTCGTTCCATTTTGCGCTCGAAGAGCAAGCCAGACATCTCGGGTGCCATCCCTGTGGTCTCAAATACCTGTACCGGTTGGCGTAGCGCTAGTCACGCGTTTTGTTGTCTTGCGTGATGAGCTTGAAGCGTGGATCGGTCTTGCATCCCGAAAGTTCCGGGCGTTTACTCATTTGCGGCATCCCTCCAGGCTGCGTCAGCGGCTCTGCTCGCTAGCTGTCCGTTTTCAGGGACTGAGACTTCTTCCTTGTATCCCTATGTTCATAAGTCTTGAAGCCAGCCTTCTTGCCCATCAGTCATCTCAGTTTTGACCGTAACTTCTTGAAACAGGCCATTACATTCAAGCTTTTTTTGTGGGGCTGCCGTAGAACCTCCTTGCCTTGCGTTGCGACTCCGTAGGTCTTCTTGCCCGACAGCTTGTCTCGTTCGGGTGTCATCCTTCTCGCCGGGAGTTTTCTCTCCTCTTTGAGTCGCCTTGTTCGCAGTGTTCTGTGTAGCACTTCTCACTGGGTGTGTGCGTGTGGCTTGGAGCTGCTCTGCCCGGGGCTGTAGGGTCAGGGGTAGGTGGTATAGCGATAAGCATTTCTGGTTAATGTGTTGAGGATACGCCTAGACCATTTAGGCAACAGTCATACAGTCTTCTCGGGTTGAGTAGCCATTGGCAGGCTGTGTGGCCAGTCGTTTTGGGAGTGTTTCATGGAGAGGATGGGAGCCTTCTGGGAGGGGTTGTTCAGCAGTAGTGAAGCAGAGTGCATCTCACAGGTGTTAAGGCCTCTAGGCGGTATTCTGAAACGGAGACAAGAGTTCTGGGATTGTAAAGTTATTGATCAGCACCTGGGTGACTATTGTTACTATTTTTTTTTCAGAGGCAGAGGGACAAGGTGCGCTTTGAAGAGCGACAGAGGAGGTGAGCGAAGCACTATAAGAAGGTGAGTCGGTGCATGGTTTGGGAGGGAAGTTGTGACCAGTGGCTGTTTGATTACATTATCTTTTGGTCATTTTTTGTATTTTAAAGGCACGATGCGATGAGCAAAGCGGGATACAGGCACCAGTCGTGACTCGGGCAAGGTGTTGTATTGCCGGTGAAGTTTTAAGCATCCCTTGTTTGTTTTACAGGTGGTACCTGAGTCTCAATGCAGCTATCTGAAATGACAGAAGCAGGACAGGGGAGCGGGTAAGGTAAAGCAGAAGGAGCTAGGTGTTGCTGTGGGCACGAGTTGGTCTCGGGCAGTATCTAAGCAGGTGTCTTTTACCTTGTGTTTGGCAGGTGCCCCACACAGGCTCGGAGGAACGAAGCCTCATGCTGACGAGCCGTCCGAGAAGGTGAGGTGTTAGCGTGCCGGGTCAGCGTCTAAGAGCCAAGTATTCCGTGGCCATTTGGTTAAGCGTTTACCTTTGTTTTTGCAGGTGCCGTGCAGGCTGCCTTTGGAGTCAGACGAGCATTTGAGGATCAGCTGGGGATTAGCGAGGAGGATCCTGGGACCGGTGACCTCTCACAAGCGGAACAGTAATTTTGTTTCTTGGTATCTCAGGTGGGGTGAGCAATGATGGCCGTAGCCCCTCGCTTTGGAACCGATGAGGAGCAGATGAGGAGTAGGATGACATGGCCCTTCTGGGGCTGTGTGTGTGTTGTGGCAGAAGCTGGCATCGACCGGTGCGTTGCTGTCTACCAACACTGTTTTCTTGTTCAGATTTTGTAGACGGTGAAGAGGAATTAGGAGTCTGTGGGAGCATCCCATGTGGCCGACGTGTTTCTTTTGCTGAGGATGAATTTGTCCCCCCGGCCCCCTGCAAGCTAAGTTGTGGAACAGGTGTTGGAGGGAGGGGGGTGGGACTGGGGCAAGATAACTTTGGGAATTTCAGGGAGGGGATTTTAAAGTTAGCTTAGAGGAGAGGGATATCCAGGGTCAGTTCTCCTTGAGCGGGTAAAGGAGAGGGTTACTTTTTGGCACCAGTGTAGCACGGGCAGGGCAGTTCCAGCCTGTCTCTGTGGTGTTACGTAGTCTGTTTAGTCTGTTTACTGTGTCTTGGAGATTTCTCGGGTCTCGATGTCCTCATTCCTCTTTGCGCTCGAGAGCAAGGCAGACATCTCAGGCGCCATTCCTGTGGTATTGAATGCCTGTACTGGTTGGCGTAGTGCCAGTCAGGCGTTTCTTTTTCTTGCATGCCAAGCTTCAAGCGTGGATCCATCTTGCATCTCGGAAGTTCCCAGGCAGTCCTCATTTGTGGCGTCACTCTGGGATGCGGCGGTGTCTCTACTCACTAGCTGTCCGTTTCCACGGACTGAGTCTTCTTCCCTGCATCCGTACGGTCATAGGTCTTGAGGCCAGGCTTCTTGCGCATTAGTCATCTTGGTTTTGACCGTAACTTCTTGAAACGGGCCGTTATGTTCGAGGCTTTTTTTTGTGGGGCTGCCCTAGAACCTCTTTGCTTTGTGTTGCGGCTCTGTAGGTCTTTTGGCCCAACACCTTGTGTCGTTCGGGTGTCATCCTTCTCGCCGAGAGTTTTCTCTCCTTTTTGAGTCGCCTTGTTTGCAGTGTTCTGTGTAGCATTGCTCACTGAGTGTGTGTGTGTATGGCTTGGAGCTGCTCTGTCCGGGGCTGTAGAGTCAGGGGTAGGTGGTATAGTGATAAGCATTTCTGGTTAATGTGTTGAAGATACGCCTAGACCATTCAGGCAACGGTTGTACAGTCTTCTCTGGTTGAGTAGCTGTTGGGAGGCTGTGCGGCCAGTCATTTTGGGAGTGTTTCATGGAGAGGATGGGAGCCTTCTGGGAGGAGCTGTTCAGCAGTAGTGAAGCAGAGCGCATCTCACAGGTGTAAAGGCTTGTGTCCGTGGGCCGCGAAGCTCGGTGTGTTGTTTTGAATGGCAGGCTCCCCTTGGCCTCTGGGCGGTACTCCGAAATGGAGGCGAGAGCTCTGGAATTGTGAAGCTATTGATCAGCCCCTGAGTGACTCATGTAACAAGATTTGTTTCAGGGTTTTTTTTTTTTCAGAAGCAGAGGGACAAGATGCGCTTTGGAGAGCAACAGAGGAGGTGAGCGGAGCTCTGTAAGAAGGTCAGTGCAGGGTGTTGGACGGAAGTTGTGACTGGTGGCTACATGACTACATTGTGGCTTGGTGTTTTTTTTTTCTGATTTGAAGGTGCCCAGTGATGCGCAAAGCGGGATGTTGGTGCCCGTGCTGACTCTGGCAAGGTGAGCCATGGCTAGTGGGATGAAGTAGCGGTTATTTTTCAGTTGTTGTATTGCCAATGAAGATTTAAGCATGCCTTCTTGTTTGTGTTTTACAGGCGGTACGCAAGCTTCATTGCGGCAGCCCAAAATGACAGAGGCCGCACCAGGGAGCGGGCAAGGTAAAGGAGCGAGAGCTGGGCATCTCTGCAGGCAGGTTTTGGTTTTGGGCAGAAACTCAACATGTCTTCTGCATTGTTTTTCACAGGTGCCACACACGGGCTCAGAGTGTCCAAGCCTTGTGCCAATGAGCAATCGGAGAAGGTGAGGCTGTTGTGGGCTGCGTCGGTGGCTAAGAGCCAAGTATTACATGGCAGCTTGTTTAAGCACTTACCTCTTTCGCAGGTGATGTGCAGGCTGCTTCTGGAATAGGATGAAAGTTTGAGGTGAGCCGGGGGAAGGAGGAGGAGGATCACGGAGCCGGTGACTTCTCACAAGCGCAACAGTGATTTTTGTTTCTTGGTATCTCAGGTGCGGTGAGCGCTGAGGGCCATAGCACCCAACTCTGGAACCGGTGCAGGGCAGGTGAGGAGTTGAACGCCACGGCCCTTCTTGGGGTTGGTTGGGGGTGTGTGTTGTGGCAGAGGTTGGAAGTGAGCGGTGCGGTGCTGTCTGCCAGCAATATTTTGTTGTTTTCTTTGGATTTGACAGACAACAAAGAGGTATTTGGAGACAGTGGGAGCATCCCGTTTGGCCGACGTGTTTCTTTTGCTGAGGATGGATTTGCGCCCCCCGGCCATCTGCAAGCTAAGTTTTGGGATGTGCGTTTGGAGGGAGGGGATAGGGACCAGGGGGAGATAACTTTGGGAGTGTCGGGGAGGGAATTTTAAATTTAGCTTAGGGGAGAGGGATATCCAGGGTCAGTTCTCCTTGGGCGGATAAAGGAGTGGGTTACTTTTTGGCACCAGAGTAGCACGGGCAGGGCAGTTCCAGCCTGTCTCTGTGGTATGTAGTCTATTTAGTCTGTTTACTGTGTCTTGCGGATTTCTGAGGTCTCAATATCCTCATTCCTCTTTGCACTCGAGAGGAAGCCAGACGTCTCGGGCACCATCCCTGCGGTCTCGAATGCCCGTACTGGTTGGCGCAGTGCCAGTGGGGCGTTTCTTCTTTCTGCGTAAGGAGCTTAAAGCGTGGATTGGTCTCGCATCTTGCAAGTTCTGGCCATTACTCATTAGTGGCGTCACTCTGTGCTGTGTCAACAGCTCTGCTTGCTAGCTGTCCATTTTCAGGGACTGAGACTTCTTCCCCACATCCTTATGCTCATAGGTCTTGAGGCCAGCCTTCTTGCACGTTAGTCATCTTGGTTTTGACCGTAACTTCTTGAAACGGGCCGTTATGTTCGAGGCTTTTTTTTGTGGGGCTGCCCTAGAACCTCTTCGCTTTGTGTTGCGGCTCTGTAGGTCTTTTAGCCCAACACCTTGTGTCGTTCGGGTGTCATCCTTCTCGCCGAGAGTTTTCTCTCCTTTTTGAGTTGCCTTGTTTGCACAGTTATGTGTAGCGTTGCTCTCTGAGTGTGTATGTGTGGCTTGGAGCTGCTCTGTCCGGGGCTGTAGAGTCAGGGGTAGGTGGTATAGGGATAAGCATCTCTGGTTAATGTCTTGATGATATGTATCAACCATTTAGGCAATGACTGTGCAGTTGTCTCTGGTTGAGTAGCCGTTGGGAGGCTGTGCAGCCAGTCGTTTTGGGAGTGTTTCATGGAGAGGCTGGGAGCCTTCTGGGAGGAGCTGTTCGGTAGTAGTGAAGCAGAATGAATCTCAACGGTCTTAAGGGATGTGTGTTTGAGCTGCAAAGCTCGGTGTGTTGTTTTGAATGGCAGGCTGTCCTTGGCCTCTAGGTTGTACTGTGAAATGGGGACGACATCTCTGGAATTGTGAAGCTACTTAAACAAGTCACCCAGGTGCTGATAATTTTCTTTTTTTTTTCAGATGCAGAGGGACAACATGTGCTTTGAAGAGCAATAGAGGAGGCGATTGGAGCCCTGTAAGAAGGTGAGACAGTGCAGGGTGTTGGAGGGAAGTTGTGACCAGTGGCTACATGACTACATCATGGCTTGTTTTCTTTTTTTTTAATTTGAAGGGTCGCAGCGATGTGCAAAGCGGGGTGTTGGTGCCGGTGCTGACTCTGGCAAGGTGAGCCATGGCTAGTGGGCTGAAGTAGCGGTTATTTTTTCAGTTGTCGTATTGTCAGTGAAGTTTTAAGCATCCCTTCTTTTTTGTGTTTTACAGGTGGTACCTGAGCCTCATTGCGGCAGCCCAAGATGACAGAGGCCGCACTGGGCAGCGGGCAATGTAAAAAAGGGGTGTAGACATCGGTGCAAGCAGTCTTTGGTTTTGGACAGTATCTCAGCACGCGTTTTCTTGCCTTGTTCTTTGCAAGTACCGCACACAGGCTTGGAGGAAAAAAGCTGCATGCTGATGAGACGTCCGAAAAGGTGAAGCTGTTGAGCGTTGGGTCAGTGGCTAAGAGCCAAGTATTAAATGGCAGCTTGGTTAAGCACTTACCTTTTTGTTTCGCAGCTGACATGCAGGCTACTTCTGGAACAGGATTTAAGTTTGAGGTGAGCTGGGTATTAGCGAGGAGGATCACAGAGCCAACGACTTCTCACAGGCGTAATAATAACTTTGTTTATTGGTATCTCAGGTGTGGTGAGCGATGATGGCTGCAGCACCCAGCTTTCGAACCGGTGCAGGGCAGGCGAGGAGTGGAATGGCACGGCCCGTCTTGGGGGTGGGGGTGGTTGGGTGGGGGTGGGGATGTTGCGGCAGAGGTTGGAATTGAGCAGTGTGGCGCTGTCTGCCAGTAATATTTTGGGTTTTTTTTTTAGACTTTACAGATGAGTCAGAGGAATTTGGAGACCATGGGAGCATCCCGTTTGGCCATCGTGTTTCTTTTGCTGAGGTTGGGTTCACACCCCTGGCCCTCTGCAAGCTAAGTTTTGGGATGTGTGTTTGAAGGGAGGGGGGTGGGACTGAGGGGGAGAGAAATTTGGGAATTTTGAGGAGGGGATTTTAAAGTTAGCTTAGGGAAGAGGGCTGTCCAGGGTCAGTTCTGCTTGGGCAGATAAAGGAGTGGGTTACTTTTTGGCACCGGAGTAGCACGGGCAGGGCAGTTCCAGCCTGTCTCTGTGGTGTTATGTAGTCTGTTTAGTCTGTTTACTGTGTCTTGGAGATTTCTCGGGTCTCGATGTCCTCATTCCTCTTTGTGCTCGAGAGCAAGCCAGACATCTCGGGTGCCATCCCTGTGGTCTCGAATGCCTGTACTGCTTGGCGTAGTGCCACGCAGGTATTTCTTTTTTCTTTTTTTTTAGTGTGACGAGGTTCTAGCATGGATCTGTCTTGCATCTCAGAGGTTTCCGGGCTGTCCTCATTTGTGGTGTGGTTCTGGGCTGCACCAGCAGCTCTGCTCGCTAGCTGTCCATTTCCATATAGTGAGAATTCTTCCCTGCATCCTTGCGTTCATAGGTCTTGAAGGCAGGCTTCCTGCGCATCAGTCATCTCGGTTTTGACCGTAACTTCTCAGAACGGGCCATTAGGTTTGTGCCATTTTTTTTTTTCTGGGCCTGCCATAGAACCCCTCGCCTTGCATTACGGCTCTGTATGTCATCTTGCCCGACAGTGCAACTCAATCGGGAGTCATCCTTCTTGCTGAGAGTTTTCCCTCCTCTTTGAATCGCCTTTTTGCACAAACTCTCTTGGTTGCAGAGCTGTGTAGTGTTGCTCTGTGTGTGTGTGTGTGGCTTGGAGCTACTCTGCCCAGGGCTGCAGAGTCAGGGGTAGGTGTTATAGCGATAAGCATCTCTGGTTAATGTCTCGATGATATGCATAGACTGTTTAGGCAATGTTTGTACAGTCATCTGTGGTTGAGTAGCCGTGGGGAGGCTGTGCAGCCAGTCATTTTGGGAGTGTTTGATGGAGAGGATGGGAGCCTTCTGGGGAGGGGCTGTTGAGCGGGAGTGAAGCAGATTGCGTCTCAAAGGTGTAAAGGCTTGTGTCCGTGGGCCGCGAAGCTCGGTGTGTTGTTTTGAATGGCAGGCTGCCCTTTGCCTCTAGGTGCTACTCTGCAACGGAGGCGAGAGCTCTGGAATTGTGAAGCTATTGATCAGTACCTGGGTGCCTCATGTAACAAGTTTTGGTTGGGTTTTTGTTTTTTCAGATGCAGAGGGACAATATGTGCTTTGAAGAGCAACAGAGGAGGTGAGCAGACCATAGTGAGCGGCTGAGCAGAGCCTTGTAAGAAGGTGAGTCAGTGCAGGGTGTCAGAGAGAAGTTGTGACTGGTGGCGATGTGACTACATCATGGGTTGTGTGGGTTTTTTTTTTCTGATTTGAAGATGCCCAGTGATGCGCAAAGCAGGGTGTTGGTGCCGGTGCTGACTCTGGCAAGGTGAGCCATGGCTAATGGGCTGAAGTAGCGGTTATTTTTCAGTTGTTGTATTGTCGGTGAAGTTTTAAGCGTGCCTTCTTGTTTGTGTTTTACAGGTGGTACGCAAGCCTCATTGCATCAGCCTAAAATGACAGAGGCTGGACAGGGGAGCAGGCAAGGTATAGGAGGCGGGATATATGCATCGCTGCGGGCAGGCATTGGTTTTGGGCTGTAACTCAACATCTGTCTTCTGCTTTGTTTTTCACAGGTGCCACACACGGGCTGGGAGTGACGAAGCCTCATGTTGATGAGCAATTGGAGAAGTTGAGGCTGTTGTGGGCTGCGTCGGTGGCTATGAGATAAGTGTTACATGGCAGCTTGTTTAAGCACTTACCTTTTCTTTTGCAGGTGACGTGCAGGCTGCTTCTGGAATAGGATGAAAGTTTGAGGTGAGCCGGGGGGCGGAGGAGGAGGATCACGGAGCCGGTGATCTCAGGTGCGGTGAGCGATGATGGGCACAGCATCCAACTCTGGAACCGGTGCAGGGCAGGTGAGGAGTGAAATGCCCCGGCCCTTCTTCGCGGTCTCAACTGTGACCTATGACTTCCTAGTATTCTATGGCTCTGTATTGCGTTGGGTATTGCATCGCCCCATCTGGCTCCGCATTGCACCGGTTCTCGACTGTGATGTGAAACCGCGTCGCACTCTATGGCTCCGCGTTGCCCCGGGTCTCGACTGTCGTGTGAGACTGCATCGCACTCTATGGCTCCGCGTTGTGCTGGGTCTTGTGTCGCACCATACAGCTTCATATTGTGCTGGGTCGCGAGTGTGATGTAAGACGGTGTAGTATTCTATGGCTCCGTATTGCCCTGTGTCTTGACTGTGATTCAAGACTGCTCGCACTGTTTGGCTCCTTATTGCACTGGGCCTTGCGTCACACTGTATTGCTCTGTATTGCTCTGGGTCTGGAGTGTGATGTGAGACTGCGTTGCACTGTGTAGCTCTGTATTGCGCTGGGTCTTGCGTCGCACTGTATTGCTCCGTATTGCTGTGGGTCTGGACTGTGATGTGAGCCTGCGTCGCACTGTGTTGCTCCATATTGCTCTGGGTCTGGAGTGTGATGTCAGACTGCGTCGCACCGTATAGCTCCATGTTGCGCTGGGTCTTGCGTCGCACTGTGTTGCTCCGTATTGCTATGGGTCTGGAGTGTGATGTGAGACTGTGTCGCACCGTATAGCTCTGTATTGCGCTGGGTCTTGCATTGCACTATATGGGTCTGTATTATTCTTGGTCTCAACTGTGATCTATGACTGCCTAGTATTCTATGGCTCTGTATTGCATTGGGTCTTGCGTCGCACCGTATGGCTTCGCCTTGGCCCGGGTCTCAAGCGTGATGTGAGACTTTGTCACACGATATGGCTCCGCCTTGCCCGGGGTCTCGAGGGTGATGTGACGTGAGACTACTTCCCATTATGAAGGCTGACATTTTGGCCTCGAGTGGAGCGGTGATGTTGTTTGGAGGATCCTAGTGACTCAATTTGTGGGCTGCTTCTGGAATTGGGGGAAATATGCTATTCTAGAAGGTCACTGGTGAAGCAGAGATGTTTGGAGGAGGGGAGCAATGAATGGGAGTTGAATGAATGAATGAATGGGAGTTGAATGGATGAATGAATGAATGGGAGTTGAATGGATGAATGAATGAATGGGAGTTGAATGGATGAATGAATGAATGGGAGTTGAATGGATGAATGAATGAATGGGAGTTGAATGGATGAATGAATGAATGGGAGTTGAATGGATGAATGAATGAATGGGAGTTATTGTGTGTAAACTTATGGGTGTGTGAATGTGGTTGGTTTGTTTTTATTTCAGGTAGGATATAATGTTGACAGTAAGGTATTGATTTGAGAGTACCGGAACATAAAAAACCAAACCAGCTGGGGGTGTTTTGTTTTGTTTTTATTTCCCTGGCTGGGTGTTTGTTTTTTTTTTTTCCCCAGGTCCTCATTGCTCTGTGGGGTGCCATCAATTGCCAAAGTTTGGGTGGCGAAGGGTCTAGGGCCAGGGTTTTCACACAAAAGGCCATTTTGTAGTCTCCTGGCAACGCCATTCTCAGTGAGCTGCAGAGACGGAGCGATGGCCCATGGTGCTGGGCGAAGGGATTAGCAGAGAGGGGCGGGTTGGTTTGTCGGGTAGGTGAGCGAGTGTTGTGCTTGTGCATGGCTTTGTATTGTTGTGTGTTAGTATGTAATAGTTGTTAGCGTGTTGCATATGGAGTTGAGATTTTTTCTTTTCCAGGCATTGTATTAAAAAAAATCAACCAACCACAACTTAGAATAAAAAAAACCCCAGTCGGGGGATTTTTTTTTTTTTCCCCCGGCTGGGTTTTTTTTTCCCCCGGTCCCGGTCGGTCCGCACGGCGACAATCATCGCCAAAGTTTGGGTGGCAGAGGGCCTAGGGCCGGGGTTTTCGCAGGCAGGGCGATTTTGGAGGCCCCCGGGAACCCCGTTCCTGAGGAGAGCCACGGAGACGGGGCGGCGGGCAGCAGAGAGAGGGAGGGTTGGTTTTTTGGGTAGGTGAGCGAGTGTTGTGCCTGTGTGTGGGTTTGTATGGTTGTGTGTTAGTATGTAATAGTTGTTAGTGTGTTGCATATGGAATTGAGATTTTTTTCTTTTCCAGGCATTATATTTTTTAAAAAAAATAAAAAATCAACCAACCACAACTTAGAATAAAAAAAACCCCAGTCGGGGGATTTTTTTTTTCCCCCGGCTGGGTTTTTTTTTTCCCCCGGTCCCGGTCGGTCCGCACGGCGACAATCATCACCAAAGTTTGGGCGGCGGAGGGCCTAGGGCCGGGGTTTTCGCAGGCAGGGCGATTTTGGAGGCCCCCGGGAACCCCGTTCCCGAGGAGAGCCACGGAGATGGGGCGGCGGGCAGCAGAGAGAGGGAGGGTTGGTTTGTCGGGTAGGTGAGTGAGTGTTGTGCCTGTGTGTGGGTTTGTATGGTTGTGTGTTAGTATGTAATAGTTGTTAGTGTGCTGCATATGGAGTTGAGATTTTTTTTTTCTTTTCCAGGCATTATTTTTTTTTTTTTTTAAATATTAACCAACTACAACTTAGAATAAAAAAAACCCCAGTCGGGGGATTTTTTTTTTTCCCCCGGCTGGGTTTTTTTTTCCCCCGGTCCCGGTCGGTCCGCACGGCGACAATCATCGCCAAAGTTTGGGCGGCGGAGGGCCTAGGGCCGGGGTTTTCGCAGGCAGGGCGATTTTGGAGGCCCCCGGGAACGCTGTTCCTGAGGAGAGCCGGTCTGGAATGTGGGTATTTCTCTGTTATTGCAAGGTGCTATGTTTAGATGAGTGTCTAAGGAAGGCAATTGAGGATCCTGCAATAAAAAGGTACAGTGAGAGGGGCTAGATAGTCTGTTTTGAGGAAGGCAGGGTTGTGAAGTGGGCCTCTCTGTATTTTAAATGGCTATGCTTTTAATGTGGCTGTGTGTTTTTTGCTGTAATGGTATTGTTAAAAATTGTTTGTTTGCATGCAGGTGCCAAAGGCCAGGTCCCGTCAGGAGGAGCAGAGTCGGCCGGCTCTTTGCCCGGGCATCGTAGTTTTTGGAGAAGCAGTCACTCTAAAGAGGAAAAGGGACGGACGCCAAGCGAGGGATGCGAGCCCCGTGTACGTGAGAGCGTCCGATGGGAAAGACGGTGGGTACAGTTTGTACTCAGTGTTGTAAAGCTGTGCCCTTGAGTGTGTAAACCGTAAGCTTGGTGCTCTGTCATTGAAATCTGTGCTGTTTGTGCTGTGTGGTTTAAATCTGTAAGCTCTGTGTCTTCAGCATGCTCTGGGCATGACTTAGTTGCCTACACTTTGTACCTGCTGTAGGCTCTGGGCCTGAGCTATGTACGTGTTGTAGCTGTTGTAGGCTGTGCGCCTGAGCTCTGTACACTTTGTGCCTGAGCTCTGTACACTTTGTGCCTGAGCTCTGTACACTTTGTGCCTGAGCTCTGTACACTTTGTGCCTGAGCTCTGTACACTTTGTGCCTGAGCTCTGTACACTTTGTGCCTGAGCTCTGTACACTTTGTGCCTGCTGTAGGCTCTGCGCCTGAGTTATGTATGTGTTGTAGCTGTTGTGAGCTCAGTACTTTGCAGAGCTACAGTCATTGAGTTCAAGTTTGACCGAAATAAAGAAAATAAGCAGCAAAGGAATAAAGTTTAATAAAGAGTTTTTACTCCTTGGTGTTTGTCTTTTTTTTTTGTGTGTCTCTTTCTTTTTTTGTAAACTGGTGCAGCAGCAGGGCTTGGCTTGCTCCTGGGGCGTAGTTGTTACAAGTTTTAAAGAAAATTAATAAATTATTAAGGAGCGACTACGCCCCAGGAGCAAGCCAAGCCCTGCTGCTGCATGCATTTCTTATTATTTTTATTCTTTTTATTTACTATCCCATACCTCATTAAATATTCCCCACCTGACACATAAATTAACCAATTAATTATGCAAATGAGATGCAAATTTTTTTTCCACCACCCAGATAAACAAGTGCCCCAACCCAACAATTACCACCACACCTACACAACCCCAATCAGGCTACCAGACAGAAACTACAGGATCACAGCTACAACCTCCACATCACAATTTACAGCTTCACAACTACAGTCACTACAGGCACCTACACTGTCCTATTGTAATCTGACACTAACATATAGGAAGTTAGGGTTACAGTGTCAGCTTACAGTGTCACATCACAGTTAGGGTTAGGGTGTCGGGTTAGGGTGTCGGGTTAGGGTGTCGGGTTAGGGTGTCGGGTTAGGGTGTCGGGTTAGGGTGTCGGGTTAGGGTTAGGGTGTCGGGTTAGGGTTAGGGTGTCGGGTTAGGGTTAGGGTGTCGGGTTAGGGTGTCGGGTTAGGGGTTAGGGTTAGGGTTAGGGTGTCGGGTTAGGGTTAGGGTGTCGGGTTAGGGTGTCGGGTTAGGGTGTCGGGTTAGGGTGTCGGGTTAGGGTGTCGGGTTAGGGTGTCGGGTTAGGGTGTCGGGTTAGGGTGTCGGGTTAGGGTGTCGGGTTAGGGTTAGGGTGTCGGGTTAGGGTGTCGGGTTAGGGTGTCGGGTTAGGGTGTCGGGTTAGGGTGTCGGGTTAGGGTTAGGGTGTCGGGTTAGGGTTAGGGTGTCGGGTTAGGGTTAGGGTGTCGGGTTAGGGTGTCGGGTTAGGGTGTCGGGTTAGGGTTAGGGTGTCGGGTTAGGGTTAGGGTTAGGGTGTCGGGTTAGGGTGTCGGGTTAGGGTGTCGGGTTAGGGTGTCGGGTTAGGGTTAGGGTTAGGGTTAGGGTTAGGGTTAGGGTTAGGGTTAGGGTTAGGGTTAGGGTTAGGGTTAGGGTGTCGGGTTAGGGTGTCGGGTTAGGGTGTCGGGTTAGGGTTAGGGTTAGGGTTAGGGTTAGGGTTAGGGTTAGGGTTAGGGTTAGGGTTAGGGTTAGGGTTAGGGTTAGGGTTAGGGTTAGGGTTAGGGTTAGGGTTAGGGTTAGGGTTAGGGTTAGGGTTAGGGTTAGGGTTAGGGTTAGGGTTAGGGTTAGGGTTAGGGTTAGGGTTAGGGTTAGGGTTAGGGTTAGGGTTAGGGTTAGGGTTAGGGTTAGGGTTAGGGTTAGGGTTAGGGTTAGGGTTAGGGTTAGGGTTAGGGTTAGGGTTAGGGTTAGGGTTAGGGTTAGGGTTAGGGTTAGGGTTAGGGTTAGGGTTAGGGTTAGGGTTAGGGTTAGGGTTAGGGTTAGGGTTAGGGTTAGGGTTAGGGTTAGGGTTAGGGTTAGGGTTAGGGTTAGGGTTAGGGTTAGGGTTAGGGTTAGGGTTAGGGTTAGGGTTAGGGTTAGGGTTAGGGTTAGGGTTAGGGTTAGGGTTAGGGTTAGGGTTAGGGTTAGGGTTAGGGTTAGGGTTAGGGTTAGGGTTAGGGTTAGGGTTAGGGTTAGGGTTAGGGTTAGGGTTAGGGTTAGGGTTAGGGTTAGGGTTAGGGTTAGGGTTAGGGTTAGGGTTAGGGTTAGGGTTAGGGTTAGGGTTAGGGTTAGGGTTAGGGTTAGGGTTAGGGTTAGGGTTAGGGTTAGGGTTAGGGTTAGGGTTAGGGTTAGGGTTAGGGTTAGGGTTAGGGTTAGGGTTAGGGTTAGGGTTAGGGTTAGGGTTAGGGTTAGGGTTAGGGTTAGGGTTAGGGTTAGGGTTAGGGTTAGGGTTAGGGTTAGGGTTAGGGTTAGGGTTAGGGTTAGGGTTAGGGTTAGGGTTAGGGTTAGGGTTAGGGTTAGGGTTAGGGTTAGGGTTAGGGTTAGGGTTAGGGTTAGGGTTAGGGTTAGGGTTAGGGTTAGGGTTAGGGTTAGGGTTAGGGTTAGGGTTAGGGTTAGGGTTAGGGTTAGGGTTAGGGTTAGGGTTAGGGTTAGGGTTAGGGTTAGGGTTAGGGTTAGGGTTAGGGTTAGGGTTAGGGTTAGGGTTAGGGTTAGGGTTAGGGTTAGGGTTAGGGTTAGGGTTAGGGTTAGGGTTAGGGTTAGGGTTAGGGTTAGGGTTAGGGTTAGGGTTAGGGTTAGGGTTAGGGTTAGGGTTAGGGTTAGGGTTAGGGTTAGGGTTAGGGTTAGGGTTAGGGTTAGGGTTAGGGTTAGGGTTAGGGTTAGGGTTAGGGTTAGGGTTAGGGTTAGGGTTAGGGTTAGGGTTAGGGTTAGGGTTAGGGTTAGGGTTAGGGTTAGGGTTAGGGTTAGGGTTAGGGTTAGGGTTAGGGTTAGGGTTAGGGTTAGGGTTAGGGTTAGGGTTAGGGTTAGGGTTAGGGTTAGGGTTAGGGTTAGGGTTAGGGTTAGGGTTAGGGTTAGGGTTAGGGTTAGGGTTAGGGTTAGGGTTAGGGTTAGGGTTAGGGTTAGGGTTAGGGTTAGGGTTAGGGTTAGGGTTAGGGTTAGGGTTAGGGTTAGGGTTAGGGTTAGGGTTAGGGTTAGGGTTAGGGTTAGGGTTAGGGTTAGGGTTAGGGTTAGGGTTAGGGTTAGGGTTAGGGTTAGGGTTAGGGTTAGGGTTAGGGTTAGGGTTAGGGTTAGGGTTAGGGTTAGGGTTAGGGTTAGGGTTAGGGTTAGGGTTAGGGTTAGGGTTAGGGTTAGGGTTAGGGTTAGGGTTAGGGTTAGGGTTAGGGTTAGGGTTAGGGTTAGGGTTAGGGTTAGGGTTAGGGTTAGGGTTAGGGTTAGGGTTAGGGTTAGGGTTAGGGTTAGGGTTAGGGTTAGGGTTAGGGTTAGGGTTAGGGTTAGGGTTAGGGTTAGGGTTAGGGTTAGGGTTAGGGTTAGGGTTAGGGTTAGGGTTAGGGTTAGGGTTAGGGTTAGGGTTAGGGTTAGGGTTAGGGTTAGGGTTAGGGTTAGGGTTAGGGTTAGGGTTAGGGTTAGGGTTAGGGTTAGGGTTAGGGTTAGGGTTAGGGTTAGGGTTAGGGTTAGGGTTAGGGTTAGGGTTAGGGTTAGGGTTAGGGTTAGGGTTAGGGTTAGGGTTAGGGTTAGGGTTAGGGTTAGGGTTAGGGTTAGGGTTAGGGTTAGGGTTAGGGTTAGGGTTAGGGTTAGGGTTAGGGTTAGGGTTAGGGTTAGGGTTAGGGTTAGGGTTAGGGTTAGGGTTAGGGTTAGGGTTAGGGTTAGGGTTAGGGTTAGGGTTAGGGTTAGGGTTAGGGTTAGGGTTAGGGTTAGGGTTAGGGTTAGGGTTAGGGTTAGGGTTAGGGTTAGGGTTAGGGTTAGGGTTAGGGTTAGGGTTAGGGTTAGGGTTAGGGTTAGGGTTAGGGTTAGGGTTAGGGTTAGGGTTAGGGTTAGGGTTAGGGTTAGGGTTAGGGTTAGGGTTAGGGTTAGGGTTAGGGTTAGGGTTAGGGTTAGGGTTAGGGTTAGGGTTAGGGTTAGGGTTAGGGTTAGGGTTAGGGTTAGGGTTAGGGTTAGGGTTAGGGTTAGGGTTAGGGTTAGGGTTAGGGTTAGGGTTAGGGTTAGGGTTAGGGTTAGGGTTAGGGTTAGGGTTAGGGTTAGGGTTAGGGTTAGGGTTAGGGTTAGGGTTAGGGTTAGGGTTAGGGTTAGGGTTAGGGTTAGGGTTAGGGTTAGGGTTAGGGTTAGGGTTAGGGTTAGGGTTAGGGTTAGGGTTAGGGTTAGGGTTAGGGTTAGGGTTAGGGTTAGGGTTAG